>NC_060075.1:24815378-25118409 GCF_922984935.1 Meles meles | reverse complement strand
GAGCTTCTTCTCATTACAAATTCTTAACATTTGAATATCTTAAATAATAAGAAACAAGAATACGAGGGAGAGCCTATAAAAATCTGTGGTCAATTTGACTCCACTAGAAAAAGGGACTTAAAAGCTGAGAGGAGAACATTTATAAAGATTATATGTCATGTTCACTGGAAAGGAATGAGATTCTGTACTGATTTCTGTTATGAGAGGGGTATAAATTAAAAAAAGTAAATATGTAGAGAACTAAAGAAAGAGGGGGGAGAGAGAGGAAGGAAGGAAGCCAAGAAAGGGAAGGAAGGAAAGAAGGAGGGGAGGGAGAGAAAGAGAGAGAGAAAGGAGGAAGGAAGGAGGGAAGGAAAGAAAGAAGAAAAAAGAAAGTCTTTTTTTTTTAAGATTTTATTTATTTATTTGACAGGGATCACAAGTAGGTAGAGGGGTGGGGGGTGGTAGGGGAGAGGGAGGAAGCAGGCTCCCTGCCTAGCAGAGGCTGGAGCCCAGGACCCTGAGATCATGACCCAGATCATGACCAGAGCTGAAGGCAGAGGCTTGACATATTGAGCCACCCAGGCGCCCCAAGGTCAAGTGTCTGTACTGGGAACAGTTTGATCCTCCTGAGTGCAATTTTCAGGAGAATTTCTGTAATAGGAGACTTTCCTGATGTTTGAATGTTGTGGGTACATTTGGGACCATAAAAATTTCCTACTCTGGCATCCCACCGAGAAAAAGCATCTATCCCCAAGAATGCAAAATAGAATCCTCGTGACTGCAACACTATTCAACCTCAATGGCATCTGTAGCTTCCCTGTGCCCTGGGGAGTCTTCAAAAGTCAAGGAGAACAGGAAAGCCATGTCCGTAGGGTAATTAGATCAAAAGAGACCTGAAGGCTGGCCTCAGGTAGCTATGTCTAATGGGAAATCAGTCACAGGACAAAAAAACTACAGTTAATGTCCAAATGTTCTCCTTGGTCAGGTAGGAACTGACTAGATAGAATCAGGACTCAAGGGTCATTCCTGATTGGCCTGAATCCAGAACACCACAACAAAACTCAAGAGGCTTCACAGACAAATAATTACACAGCTTATTTAGGTGTTTGGATTACATAGATGATTCATAGTCCCCTTCATATTCTTTTTTTTTTTAAGATTTTATTTATTTATTTGACAGACAGAGATCACAAGTAGGCAGAGAGGCAGGCAGAGAGAGAGGGGCAAGCAGGCTCCCCACTGAGCAGAAAGCCCCACGTGGGGCTCGATCCCAGGACCCCGGGATCATGACCTGAGCTGAAGACAGAGGCTTTAACCCACTGAGCCACCCAGGCGCACCCCCTTCAGATTCTTAGACTTGATTATTCTAAGCTAGATCAACATTCTGAACTCACAATAGAATATTGAGGCTCACTTCAATGTGCAATGGGTAGAAGAAAATAAAACTAACTGGGCCTCCGTTTATTTTGATGCCAGAAAGACAAATAGAATGGTGTGCCTAAATCATTCAAACTAGTAGATCACATTAGCAGCAATTCACTGTAGGATAAGGAGATGAGTGGGATTTCTGGTCCTGAGTCCCTTCTCTGAGACAAATTAGTTATTTCCATTGATTCCAGTTTCCTAATCTGTAAAAAAAAGGATACCGGGTAAATAATCTCTAATATTTTTTCCATCTCTACAAAAACAGTTGTTGTTTTCATACTGAGAAGGATAATTGCAGACCTGTATTCTGATGAGGTTGCATTTCAGGTGGATTTGCAGTAGCCAAATGAGCACAAAAAAAACTCTAACACCAGCTAGAAGGAGGACACAGCCAAATTCATACCAAGTTGAAGAAGCCAAGTCACAGAGACAAAAGAAATCCTTTAACCAAAAATAGCTCGTCTGAAATTATGTTGATGTATTCCACACCTATTTGTTGGATATAGATCCAAAAACTTGGTTTAGAGATAGAAAGATCTATAGAGAGATAATCAATAGAGAGATAGAAAGATAAGACATTTTCCAACCATATTTTCTAAAAAAAAAAAAAAACAAAACCCAGTAGTACAAATATATATACATATATAAAATTATATATTTATATATACATGTGTTCTATATATAAATATATAATATTAATTTATATATATAAATATAATGAAAACATAAAATCAGATTGGAGATAATACAGATAGTTTAGTAAGAAAGGATCAAGGGTGAAAAAGAGTACTCAAATATATCTGCCATAAGATCCTACACAACAAGAAAATAATTTGTGATTTTTACTTTTAGCTCCCTAGAATTTAGTTAAAAATCATCATCCTCATGAGCACTAGTTACCAATATGATAGAAATCATTTACATATTAAGAACAAAACACACGGGGCGCCTGGGTGGCTCAGTGGGTTAAAGCCTCTGCCTTCGGCTCAGGTCATGATCTCAGGGTCCTGGGATCGAGCCCCACATCGGGTTCTCTGCTCCGCAGGGAGCCTGCTTCCTTTCCTCTCTCTCTGCCTGCCTCTCTGCCTAGTTGTGATTTCTCTCTGTCAAATAAATAAAATTAAATTAAAAAAAGAGAACAAAACACACAATACAAAATTGTGTTCAAACTGACTGAGTTGGGACACCTGGGTGGCTCATTGGGTTAAACAACTGCCTTCAGCTCAGGTCATGATTCCAGGGTCCTGGGATGGAGCCCCGAGTCAGGTTCCCTCCTCAGTGGGGAGCCTGCTTCTCTGTCTCCCTCTGCCCCTACCCACTCCCCCACGCCCACTCATGTTCATTTATTCCAAAGAAATAAAATCTTAAAAAAAAAATTGAGTCATTTGGGAACATTTCCTTAAAAGATGGAGACATGGGGTCACTGTGCACAACCAAACACAGAATACCACTCACCAGAGAGATTAAACAAGTGGATTAAATAAAGAAAATAAAAGAAAAAAAATGAACAGCCAGATTAACTGCATAAACTTTGGTCAAAGATAGAAATATTTACATAGGAATTTCACTAGTAAATACAATGTAAGCAACCTAAATACTTTTTCAACCAAGAACTGGCTATCAGTAGCTAAATAAACCTTTCACTTTTTTCTTTGCCTTTCTTCATCCTTATTCTCTCACTTTTAAAGGAAAACGAAGCATGTTATTTGTTGAAGAGTTTATGCACCTATTGAGTCATAGTCCAATCTCGTAACTTTAGAGTCCATGTAGCAACCAGAAATGACTTAGGAGATCATGTTCCACTGGAGAGAACTGTCTTTCACTGTAGTGTAAACTTAATAAATGCATTACCTACTATGGAAGTATTTTTAGGCTGTTATTCATTCAACAAATATTTATCTAGTGTCTTCTCAGTGGCAGACACAGTAGACCTGAAGGTAAGCGACAAAGACATGCTCCTTATCCTCATGGAGCTTACAGCTTAACAGGGAATCAATCAAACAAATAATCCATAAATAAAGTATCATGAAATAATTATGTAAACCTGAGTACCATTCTCTATCAGCATCGAGCAAGGAGTTCTGACCTAATCAGACCAGGTAAGACAAGTTGGGGATCTTTGTGTCCTGATCCTGGAGTCTCACTCATCAGCAAACAGGTGAGAAAAGTATTTCCAAGAACAGAATGTCCTTCTGAATACCCGAAGTCCTGTACTATGGCCAGCTACTGACTATATAACTCTGTATCCAAAGCTGACTCTTGCTTTTCAACTGTCCTTCCTGAGAGTGAGCTCAAGATGTCATAAGCGATGAACCAACACCTCTGCACAAACCCCACATTATCCAACTCCTCCTTCGAATACAGCATCCCAGTTTGGGATGCTATCTATTAGTGATGATTATTGCAGCACAATTGGCTTTGCAGGGACCCCAGTGGGATTCATAACTCCTCCCTGGCATGTTCCTACAGTGACATACTAGGTAGTTCAAAAGCCTAATGAAGAACTGGATAAACTCGGAATTTCCTAGAGTTGAGATGACAACAAAACATCCAACCACAAACTCAGTCCTAACTTCTAAAAATAGACGTTTCTCAAGAGGCAACCATCAACATGGAAAGGAGTACAAAATCAATCCAAGATTAGTCCCCCAATCCTACCCTGCTCCTTCCTGTTCTCTGTATCCTTAGAATAGCCAGAGGAATAGCCTAGCCATAACTATCTTAATCAGCACCTAAATGCCTTTGATAGACCTAGGAGACAGGGAGCAGAAAGAAAAGCCCAGGGGAGTCTTGTTTTCTGTAGCAGAAGATCATGGGACATTTAAGCATAGGAAACAGAGAATGAACTTAGCTTTATAGAGAAATTCAGTCGAGATCATTTCATAAATACATCTGATTTAATTTTTGATTTTTTAATACATCCACTATTTCAAGAATAGGGAGCAGGGAGTGACATGGGGATGTTTGGGCATTTCTAGCCCAACCATCTCTACCTTCAAATAAAACTTTTCTGAAATAAAATGAGGAAGCCCAATTTGTGTAATAACAAAGGCTCTTATCTGAATGTGAAGGCAGGTTTCGCTTTTTTCCTTGGAAATATAAGCTTCTAAAAGGGCAGGGGACTGCATTTTCTTATCCTTTGTGGCACTTGGCACAATATCATTTCTTTCAAGGTGCCTTATAAACAGGGTGGGGTGAAGATAATAGTACAATTTTCATCCTACCCTTTATAACCACAATTAACTCAGGTAACCCTGTGCAGGTACAATGATGTTCTGCTTTTAGTTAAGCTGGCTAATTCCAAAACAAGGTCTCTATCTAGCAGGTGTTGTAACACAGAGACATTGATGATAGGGGTCATTCTGCTTATTCATATAAACTGAAAAGTTAAATCTGAGCTTTTGCACATTATTGACAAGAATTATACATACCCTTGTCATACCCATTGACCCATCTTGAGATCAACCAGTTAAGGGCTTAAACCAGCAAATGAAGAAAACATGGAAGCAAAATTCCAGATAATTTTAGACCCCTTATACCATTTTATACCTCTTTTTATACTACCTCTATAATATAAACAGATTTCATTATTTTCTGAGCAGGCCACATGAATCCATTAATGCCTACAGAGTAAAAGCACAGTAACATAAATGAAAAGCCACCAAATAGGTACTTTTCAAAAAAATCTTCATAGTTAATTTATCTTATAGAGTCAAAATTTTGTTGTCCAAAATATATATGTATGGAGATTTCCTGAATAATAACCCCATCCTTAAGTTACTATAGTTCCTATGTAGCCAGCTTTCCAGGTAATAAAATATATAAAACATGAAGTTAAGCGTGGATGTTTTCCTCGTGTTTATTCTGAGTGGCAATGAATGAGTGTCCTAGAGCAGCAGGAAAAGGGCCAAAGGAGGGTAGGGTATATTTTGAAAGGATAGGGAAGCATCATTCTAGAAATGTGTCTCATCAAGGTGGACTCACTCAAGAGATGTGATGCTCAGAACCTGATGGATTAAGATGCGGTCCATCTGGGTCTCTTGAAAAGGAAGCTTTCAAACCAGACCCCGAAAGGAGGATGGGATGTAACTGAAAATCAAACCAAGAAAGGCTGCTTTCTCAAGGAAAAAAAGTCAACTGAAGATAGATACCTAAGACTTAAGGATTAAAACCTGTAGCCAATTTATAACATTCCATAAGGACAGACTGAATAATGAGATTATGTGTAGTTTCCAAATGCACACAGTGTTTGCCTAGAGATTTCCTTGATGTAAACCTACTCTTTTTTTTTTTTTAAGATTTTATTGATTTATTTGACAGACAGAGATCACAAGCAGGCAGAGAGGCAGGCAGAGAGAGAGAGAAAGAGAGAGAAGCAGGCTCCCCACTGAGCAGAGAACCTGATACAGGGCTCGGTCCCAGGATCCTGAGATCATGACCTGAGCCGAAGGCAGAGGCTTAACTCACTGAGCCACCCAGGCGCCCCAAACCTACTCTTGAATTATACTTGCCATGTGAAAGATAGTACTGAGCTGCCCAGAGAATCAACGGCAAAGTTGCCTGAGTGAAGGGCTGTGGTCCTTGAGGAACACTGGAGCTCCTGTGTGGTAAGAAAGTCACCAGTGACAGAACACACCATGTGTGTCTGTCTTTGAGAGGGAGAGGAGGGGCTGGTCATGAGGAACTGTGTTGAATTTTTCCCCTGTTTTCACAAATTCTAGTCACTGGTTATTTATATCGAAGAATTATCATCCTTATGATCCTCACCTCTAATGATATCTGGGTCTTCCCAACTCTGTCTATACTTACCCCAAACACACACCAAAGTTATTAAGAGCTGGAAGAACAAATTGTTTGCCCATGCCCATAATCATCTGTCCTAAAAGGTCATTTAAACATTTAATCAAACCCGAGGCCCTTTGGGGAAGAATGTGAGTCATGCAGCCAGCACAGCGGTCTGTAGTCCATTTTGTGTCTGTCTTAGGGAGGATGTAGATGGATCCCACAAAAAAAATCAGTAGCAGGGACATTTTCTGCCAGTAGGCAGGGGAGAAAAAGCAAAACAGTTTTCTGGAATATACTGAATTAAACCTTCATGCTAATTAATAAAAATCCTCTGGGAAGCATCCAGCCAGAATTCCCAGAATGTTGGCCATGTACTGACATGTAAACTAATGCTCCTAAAAAAGAGAGTGTAGGTGGTCATCCTAAACTAATATGAATTATTTGTTTTTCTGCTACTGCGAATCAGCTACACCACTGCTCCCTTTCATTAGGTACAAATCCACAAAGGAGGGCTTTTGTTTCACAAAAGTAGCTCAGACAAATGACACTCCTCAGGGTGCTGAACCCAAAGCTGGCAACCAGCCCATTCTCTGCACTCCAGTCCGCTGGTACCTTTCACTTTCACAGCTATCAGCCTGCTTCAGACCTACACCCTTGCTCTGACTAGGGACAAAGAGAAGATCACGATGGAAATCCTTCTATGTGCTGCTAATAAGCCTATTTAGAGTCAATGAGAAAGCCTCATTTTGCACCAATAAAAGCCTTCACAAGTTCTACTGAATCAGTAAAACTGAAGTGTTTCTGTGCACTCCCTGTCCTCATTTTACATCAGTCAGAGAGGTGAAGCTCAGCAAAACATTGGATACAATGACCTCTAAGTTTCCTTCCTTCTCTAATGTCCCCTGATTCTCTGTTGGCCAGTGGGATTTGAATTTTATTTAAAATTAACACATATTCCGATGGATTCCCAAGCCCTTCTTCAGTTTTAGATACTCTCAGTGTGGTCTGCTGAATTGGCGTATTTGGAATCCTGGATCTCTCTTAGCAAAGAACTGAATATTGCTCCCATCTAACTGCTTAGCTAACATTGCCTATATTCTTTCTGAAAAAGATCTGGGTAAGAGATAGATGTAGAGCAAATTCTCATCTCCCATTGCAAGGCTAGGAAAAGCTTTGGTGTTTCAGGAGCTTGAACAAAAGGGAAATTCAAACCAGCATTTTAATGTCCTTAATGAAAGGTATTAATCATTTTCCCCAATGGAAATCTACAATTCTAACCATTGATCACAGTGATGTAAGCAAATGAACCTACAGCTAAAAGGTTCTGTACAGGTCAATGGTTTAATGGAAAGTAACACAGAGGTTGAATGATATCACTGTTGGTTAGAATACTATCTCCCTTCCCAGCAAATAGTCAACTATTTGGGACAACCATTGGGACAGTGGAAAGGTGCATAAAGACAAGAGTTTTCTAAAAACAATACCAGTTACACACGTAAGCTCAATGTTTTTGCGATAGAGCACTTTGGTAACATAAGAAAGAACTAAAGCGATAGGAGTGGCCTTCGTAAAAGGCAGGTCCACTGATAATAGCCACCACTAGAGACAGGAATAGTCCTACCTAGAGACAAGAAAAATTCCTATCTAGAGACAGGAAAAATTAGCATTAGCAATAATTTGAAGAGGTTAAATTACTTGTCCAAGATCACATAGCTAAGATGTAGTATTTGAGTATCTACCAATGAAGCTGAGAATTCTACTAGACACAGACAATGTAACAGAAACATCTACTTCCTCTTAGGTCTTATGATTTGGTTGATAAACTTGCAAGCACTTTGAACGGGTTTTCACTTACACTGCAAAGAAAAATGCTTAGCTAAATTACTGTCTGTCTGGGTGGTAAGTAGCACACCACCACCATCTGTAAAATAATATTTTTGTAGACAAGATGGCATGTTGCTTAAAGGAACTCAGAGGTGAATTATTTTGATAAATTAAGGAGCATTCTCATGGAAATATGTTAGTGGAATAGGGCTGAAAAGCTGTATATCATTTTATTTTTAATAAATCAAATCATATTTTATAGTCACTGACTGGGAAGTCAGTATTTAAGAAACCTGTGGTGAATCCATTTAATATACACAATTTGTCTGTATTACAAATATTAACCTCCTGATTTTAGAATTTTAATTTTTTTCGTATCTTTTTAAAATGAGTCATGTTCATGTCATGTTAAATAAATCATTTTCACTTATTGATAATAGATTATATTTGTTAGGATGCTTTCAGCTGAAATAATAGAAAATGCAATACAAAACGGCTTTAAAATTGAGAGGATTTATTATTATCTCATATCACAAGAGTGGAAGGGCATTCCAGGGCTGGTTAATTTAGAAGTTCACAGATGTCAGCAGTGACTGAGTTTCTTTCTATTTTTCTATCGTGCTATCATCAACATGATTTTCCTGTTGCAGGCCCAGGCAGCAATTGTAGATATAACCATAACCAGAACAAAAAGACTTCCCTCCCTACACTTCCTTAAAGGTCCTGGAAGACTTTCCCTGCTATCTCCTTGGTCAGAACTGTATTACAAGTTACCCTTTCAACCAAACACTGACAAGCAGGATAGGATCACCGTAACAGGACCAGACCACTCAAAATTAACTGGGCTACATGGAGTATATATTAAAACAAACAAAATTGTTGCTCTATAGGTCTGTCAGCCTAGACCTCTACTCTGTGATGTGATAGAGACTAGCTACAGGAGACTATTTACATTTAAATGTAAACCGAATAAAATTAAATACAATGTAAAATTCAGTTTTTTAGTTGCATGAGCCCCATTTCAAGTGACCGGTAGCCACATGTGGCTAGTAGCTGCCCCACTAGACAACACAGATAGAGAAAACTGTTCCCATCACAGAAAGATCTACTGGATAGTGCTGGCCTACAAGAAGGGGAAAGTGCTCTTGGATAAGCAAGCAACAGTACCCGCTGTAATCCCTATGCAGCAGGCAATGAAATTTATGCATACTATCTCCTCTCATCTTCCCCAGAATTATTATCAGATGCTGGTCTGCATGCTGGGTTGCTAGCTAAGAACGGAGAAACTTACTTAATTAGAAGCACCTTAAACTCACTCACACACCTGCAGGAAGGGCACGGCTAAAGTCTGGATCACAGAACTCTTTCCGTTTGTCATCTCTGTTCTGCCTGCATGTCAATATCAGAACAACACCAACTCCTCAGGGGGAAAAACTTGACCATCTCCCCAGCTTCACATCTCACAGCACTGCCTCCTCTCACCCCCAAGAGGGAGTGACCTTCCTCCTTCAGTTCCAGCTTTAAATAATCATTGGAAGGACTCTGATGGTCCAGCTTGGGTCAAGCACCAGACTTAAACCAATCAATTGTAGCTCCAGAGACACTGGGGAAAGAATTAGGGTTGTAGATCAGAGGTAGTTCCTTAGGGGGTCCACCCATAGAGACAGAGGACAAGTCCCAGAAAAACTGGAATTTCAGGGTCATCTCTTTGAATATTCCCTAAAAGCCAAGTCCTTTGACCTCTGTCTTGGGTTTCTCCAATTTGCTTTCCACTTACTTTCTGGGTCTACTTCACCCAGTTTTATTTATAGGCTACTGAGTCCCAACTGTCTCACTACAGCAAGGTCTCTTTTCTCAACTTTGGACTCACATAATCAACTACTTCAGTATCTTTTATCTTTTCTACTTCTCCCTATCCCCAGTGCAGTGTGGCCATCATAACCTGGGCCATTCTCATTTCTGGAGGAATTACTGTAATATCTAACTGGTCTCTCTTCCTCAGTCCTATACCACACCAGCATTATGCTACAACAAGAATAATATTTCTGAAATGGAAAGCCGATTATGTCACTGATCTGCTTAAAACCTTTTAGTGGCTATTCACTGCCTTTCAAAACAAACTTCAACTCTCTCATGAACCATATAAAATCTTGCTTGATCAGTCCCTTGCCTATCCTTCTCTCTTACAGTTTTCTCACTCTACATTCTTCCACAGCCATATTGAACTTGTCGGTTCCTCAAGCCACCATCCTTTCTTTTCTCTGCTGGCCTTTGTGCTTCCCTATATTTGAAATAACCTTCCTATTGATCACCTCCTCATCTTGTCTAAATTCCACTCATGTTCTAATCTCAACTTAAATGACACTACTCTTCTCCTCTACCCTACATTAGGTCTCTCTGATAGGCACTCCCATTCACGAACCACAACACGGGTCATCACAGAGTCATGACTCAATTATTTCTCTTTTCAATTAAACTATAAGCCCCATGAGGGCAAAGATCATTTCTGTTGTTCACTAACATGCCCTTGACATCTAATAGACAGTGCCTGACAAAAAGAAGATAATAGGGGCGCCTGGGTGGCTCAGTGGGTTAAAGCCTCTGTCTTCGACTCAGGTCATGATCCCAGGGTCCTGGGATCGAGCCCCGCATCGGGCTCTCTGCTCCGCAGGGAGCCTGCTTCCTTCTCTCTCTCTGCCTGCCTCTCTGCCTACTTGTGATCTCTGTCTGTCAAATGAATAAAAAAATCTTAAAAAAAAAAAGAAGATAATAAATAAGCTAAACTGAATTCATTCTTCATTCCACAAATACCTCAAGGATGCACTATTTGTGCCAGACGCCATCCTCTGCACCGGGATGAACAGAGTGAAAAACAAAGTCCTTGCGTTCATGGAGCCTGTGTTCTTGCGGGGAAACAAAACCAACAATATACTAAAACAAACTAATAAGCATGATTAAATTGAATAAATGATTCCTTGGCCTTTGGAGACATATCTTGAAAGAAGTTGCTGTGGCTGATATCGAAGAGGTTACTGCCTATGTTCTCCTCTAGGATTCTGATAGATTCCTGTCTCACGTTGAGGTCTTTTATCCATTTCGAGTTTATCTTTGTGTACAGTGTAAGAGAATGGTCGAGTTTCATTCTTCTACATATCGCTGTCCAGTTTTCCCAGCACCATTTATTGAAGAGACTGTCTTTTTTCCACTGAATATTTTTTCCTGTTTTGTTGAAGATTATTTCACCATAGAGTTGAGGGTCCTTATCTGGGCTCTCCACTCTGTTCCACGGGTCTATGTGTCTGTTTTTATGCCAGTACCACGCTGTCTTGGTGATCACAGCTTTGTAGTAAAGCTTGAAATCGGGTAACGTGATGCCGCCAGTTTTGTTTTTGTTTTTCAACATTTCCTTAGCAATTCGGGGTCTCTTCTGATTCCATACAAATTTTAGGATTATTTGCTCCAGCTCTTTGAAAAATACCGGTGGAATTTTGATCGGAATGGCATTAAAAGTATAGATTGCTCTAGGCAGTATAGACATTTTAACAATGTTTATTCTTCCGATCCAAGAGCATGGTACAGTCTTCCATCTTTTTGTGTCTTCTTCAATTTCTTTCATGAGTGTTCTATAGTTCCTCGAGTACAGGTCCTTTACCTCTTTGGTTAGGTTTATTCCCAGGTATCTTATGGTTCTTGGTGCTATAGTAAATGGAATCGATTCTCTAATTTCCCTTTCTGTATTTTCGTTGTTAGTGTATAAGAAAGCCACTGATTGGGCGCCTGGGTGGCTCAGTGGATTAAGCCGCTGCCTTCGGCTCAGGTCATGATCTCAGGGTCCTGGGATCGAGCCCTGCATCGGGCTCTCTGCTCCGCAGGGAGCCTGCTTCCTCCTCTCTCTCTCTGCCTGCCTCTCTGCCTACTTGTGATCTCTCTGTCAAATAAATAAATAAAATCTTTAAAAAAAAAAAAAAAGAAAGAAAGCCACTGATTTCTGTACATTGACTTTGTATCCTGCCATGTTACTGAATTGCTGTATGAGTTCTAGTAGTTTGGGGGTGGAGTCTTTGGGGTTTTCCATATAAAGAATCATGTCATCTGCGAAGAGAGAGAGTTTGACTTCTTCCTTGCCAATTTGGATACCTTTTATTTCTCTTTGTTGTCTGTTTGCCATTGCTAGAACTTCTAATACTATGTTGAACAAGAGTGGTGAGAGTGGGCATCCTTGTTGTGTTCCTGATCTCAACGGGAAGGCTGCAAGCTTTTTCCCATTGAGGATGATATTTGCTGTGGGTCTTTCAAGATATGTCTCCAAAGGCCAAGGAAACAAAAGCAAAAATGAACTTTTGGGACTTCATCAAGATCAAAAGCTTCTGCACAGCAAAGGAAACAGTCAACAAAACAAAAAGGCAACCCACAGAATGGGAGAAGATATTTGCAAATGACAGTACAGACAAAAGGTTGATATCCAGGAAGGCAAGCCTCCCTACAGCCAAGTATTTCCAATGGAGACCCGGATGCTGGAAATTTACATACACTGGCGTGATTATAGCTGGACTGGTATAAAGGTGCGATTCATTTTGTCTGTTGGTTTGTCGGCTAACAGAGCTACAGAGGGCTTGGGTGAAAAGCTGCCCGGGGAAAGACTAAGACTTTGCAGCTCAAAATGCTGCCCAGAGGGCCTCCTGTGAGCAGAGCAGCACCCCACTCTGTCTCTGTCTCCCCTGCCCTTTCAGTTCCGGCAGCTACATTCCAAAGACTAATGAGAACAAGGTGCAACATGGTTTAACAATTTTGATACATTCCTTAGCCAAACATAATTTCTTTAAAAACACAAAGACTGCGTTACAGTGACTCCATCGGGCAAGACCATGTCAGCGTAAAAGAATGAGAAAATTTGGCAGGTATGTGTAACGTGTCGATAAATTAAACTCAGTTTATTTTCACAAAAAAAAAAAAAAAAGAACTTCTCAAACTCAACACACACAAAACAGATAATCATATCAAAAAATGGGCAGAAGATATGAACAGACACTTCTCCAACGAAGACATACAAATGGCTATCAGACACATGAAAAAATGTTCATCATCACTAGTCATCAGGGAGATTCAAATTAAAACCACATTGAGGAACCACCTGACACAAGTTAGAATGGCCAAAATTAGCAAGACAGGAAACAACGTGTGTTGGAGAGGATGTGGAGAAAGGGGAACCCTTTTACACTGTTGGTGGGAATGCAAGTTAGTGCAGCCACTTTGGAGAACAGTGTGGAGATTCCTGAAGAAATTAAGAATAGAGCTTCCCTATGACCCTGCAATTGCACTGCTGGGTATTTACCCCAAAGATACAGATGTAGTGAAAAGAAGGGCCATCTGTACCCCAATGTTTATTGCAGCAATGGCTACGGTCGCCAAACTGTGGAAAGAACCAAGATGCCCTTCAACGGATGAATGGATAAGGAAGATGTGGTACATATACACAATGGAGTATTATGCCTCCATCAGAAAGGATGAATACCCAACTTTTGTAGCAACATGGACGGGACTGGAAGAGATTATGCTGAGCGAAATAAGTCAAGCAGAGAGAGTCAAGTATCATATGGTCTCACTTATTTGTGGAGCATAACAAATAACATGGAGGACATGGGGAGATGAGGAGGAGAGGGAGTTGAGGGAAACTGGAAGGGGAAATGAACCATGAGAGACTATGGACTCTGAAAAACAACCAGAGGGTTTTGAAGGGGTGGGGGGTGGGAGATTGAGGAACCAGGTGGTGGGTAATAGGGAGGGCACGTACTGCATGGAGCACTGGGTGTGATGCCAAAACAATGAACACTGTTATGCTGTAAATAAACAAATAAAAAAAAATTTTTAAAAATTGAATAAATGAAGATATTCTCAACTGATATTTTCCATCATGTTTTCCAAGTTATCTTTTCATTATTCTTTTACCTTATTGGTAGTAATATGGATATACAATACTTCCCCACACCCAGATACTATAAATGTAGTTTTTGTAAATACACTATAGAGTTATGACATGTATAATCAGAAAACCAAATATTCTAATTAGAATTTGAATGATGGATAAAAGTCTATATGTGTTTCTAGAACCCTATTCTCATCTCTCTATTAGCAGCACAGTCTGGAATTTAAAGAGAGATAACCTACCAGAAGTGTTAATTTTATTCTTATATTATGGTAAAGACCTTTTTTAATATAGCCATTTGTATTGAGCTTTTTGTTTCATCAAAAATACATAAAAAATAATTCTAACAATTAAAATATTTGTCAGCTAAATGTGTGCCAAACTAGGCCCCATGCATCATGTCTGAATGATCAGAATGGAGAGCAAGACCATCACTTTTGGCAAATTAACTATTTTTTTTTTAACATGAGTTTTCTTTCTTTTTTTTTTTTTTAAAGATTTTATTTATTTGACAGACAGAAATCACAAGTAGGCAGAGAGGCAGGCACAGAGAGAGGGAGAGGCAGGCTCCCTGCCGAGCAGAGAGCCCGATGCGGGGCTCGATCCCAGGACCCTGGGATCATGACCTGAGCCGAAGGCAGAGGCTTTAACCCACTGAGCCACCCAGGCACCCCCAAATTAACTAATTTAACAAATGTTTGATGCTAAGCATATTCTAAGTCCTGAGGATACAGGCCCTGCATACTAAAGAGTCACAAACTAATCACTTAATGTTTGTATTGTCTTTTTTATAACATAAAAGCTCCTTGAGGAGAGGGAGGGAGAAGTTTGGCATGATACAGTTTTAACAAACGACACAAGTAACCAAAAATAAGACTCTCCAGGAAGTTTTCTCAATGAGCCTTAGTAAACTCTGATCACACCTCATTTTATGCCTCTTTTGTCTTAATGTATCCAATTCATTATTCAACTACATAGTTCTTGTTTGGATGTGTTCTTAAGAGTTTATGGTAAATCTCTTTTATTTCAACAAGTCATAGTAGCCACAAGATTCCATCAAATCCCATGGGTTTAAAGGAATCCCAAGATAAAGCCTCTTTTTTTTTTTTCTTTAAGATTTTATTTATTTATTTGACACAGAGAGAAAGACAGTAAGAGAGGGATCAGAAGCAGGGGGAGTGAGAGAGGGAGCAGTAGTCTTCCTGCCCTAACCCAGGACCCTGGGATCATGACCTGAGTCTAAGACAGATGCTTAACTACTGAGCACCCAGGCATTCTCCCAAGATAAAGCTTCTTAGAAAATATTCCTTTTGTATTACAAATAATAAGCCCCTTGTATGCCTTGTATGTAACTGTTTTGTACTCTTTTTTTGGGAGTAGGGGGAGAGATATCAAATTCTCCTAATGTTGAGCCATCTGTATATTCTTTCTTTGTTTTGTTTTGAAGAATTGCTTCCTTCAATTGAGGTTAATAATCATTGAGAGAAAGACAGCTTCTTCTAATATTTTCTGAGCTTTTTCTCCCCCTCACCATCTTCACTGACCCAAGTCTTACTGTAACGTTTCAAATCGTGGGTTCTCGAAAGTGCTTAACTGTCACTCGAATGTCTATATTTCCTTTTCTGTTTCTTAGCCCTTCCGTGTAATATTCCAGAAACCATGTTCACCCAGATTTGTGGGACTCCCAAACTATCAAGCTAATATTGGAGTCCACTGTGTGCTCTGCAGAAAGGGTTTCCTAGATTTCTAAATTCATTCTGTCTCTGTAGCATAGGTGTTTCTCTGTTTTAAGTTATTCCCTGAAAAATGGAGAGTTTATGGATCCTTGAGGTTCATTCTAATCAAAGGGTATTTCTTATGCTTCTACAGATGTAGCAGTATTAGTGTTTCCCAGACCACAAGCATCCATCTGACCTCCTTAGTAGTCAAGGAGGGTCAGAAAGAGGGGATACTTAAACTTCGGTGGCCATTGGGGAAACATTTAGGATACTATACTGGGAAAATATAGTAGAATGGATCTGTACAACTCAGATCCTTGCTGGCAAAGGCCTTCTGAGCAGGAAGGGATTGAGGAAAGGACCAAGTATCAAATGATTTCAGTCCTACCATCACCTTCAGGCGGCTATAAGGCTTTGAACAACACACTTAAACCACTTAAACCACCTCAATTTCCTTTTCTGTAAAATGAAAGGATGAAGCAAAATGATCTCTAGGAACCTTTCCAACTCCTTTACTCTATGTACACTTACGACTGATGGTATAATTTCTAAGTTTTCAGAGTACTCTTGGTTACTGACATGGCAAACTTTGTAATCTACTTTGCAGATTTTGAAGATACAGGTGCATCTGTGTACATTTCTTTAAATTTAGTAACTAAGCTTCCCACTTCCAAATTTCCTAATGAGGACACACACACACACACACACACACACACACACACACACTACTGTAACTTTATACTTTACTGAATAAATACTTATTGAAGATTGTATATACAACATAGACTTTTGATTATAGATTTTTGCATTTGACAATTTAAAACCTTATTTAAATGATCTTTTGTAGAATACCTTGGGTTTATCAGTAATCTTTAGCATAGTTGAATATTTATTCTGCCAACTGAACATCAGGTGCTTTTGCTACCTCTATAAACTAAATGTAATATCCCCTGTTCCTCAAAGTGTGGCCCAGAGCCCGCTGGCATCTACATCACCTGAGACTTGTTAGAAATGCAGAATGCCTCACCCCAGACCTATGAATTTTAACCAGATGCTCAGGTAATTCATGTGCACACAAAAGTTCTATAAGTGTTATTATACATTATAGTGCTTCTTGAACTGATTTAAAATAAGTGAGTTTTTCTATAAGGGAATGAATAAATGAGAAAATTAATTTAGGAAAGTGAATTGCTATAACTCAGTATGCTACTGGACTTAGAGTTATAAAAACTTACAGTTGATAAGCTCTCCTATTTTTAAAAAATATAGTTTTAGGTCTACTTTTATAAAGGGCAGGAGGGGTGGGAAATGGATAAAAAGTATATTCTGTCTAAGACCCACTCACAAATACTACATGTATAATTGAAAATCAATATGAAGAATATTAAAATGCCATTTTCTATAGGATTAGGTACCAACCCAATATGTTACTTCTGTTTCATTTCATAGCTGATTTTAAAATTCCATAATGCTTTGCTCTTACACAATAAGTATTATAAAGAGAAAAAAGTATTTTCCAACTATGTGGTAACACTCTGAAATAAGTAAATAATAAAATAAAATGAGGATATAAAAGTTAAGGATAAACTTAAATAAAACAGACAGAGATTCTAGTTGTTGCTCTGAGACTATGTGAATTTTCAACAATTCACTTAATCTTCCTGGGTTCCTGTTTCTTCATCTAGAATGATCTTGATTTTACGTCCAAGCTCTGAAATTTTGAAATCTAGTATGTCTGAAATCAATGCCTGTTTTGCCATCTATTGAAATTCAATATGGAATCTCAGAAGTGGCATAAATAAGTCATTCTGGGGTTGCTGCTGTTTTACTCACTAAGAACAGCAGCATATGGGCTAACAACCACCCCACGGTGCTAATGTAAGGACACCGTCACCCAGAGTTTTACTCTAGGCAAGGGGCAAGGAGCATTTAAGAATGGCAGAACATATTTTTGCACAGGGAAAGTTATCTTAGTTTCCCTTCATCCTGAGTCACCAAATCAAATTATCTAAATCTATCCCTTTTGCTAACTACCCAACTCACTCACATGGTCTCTATGAGTCCTGGGTGAATGGGTGAAAGCTTCCACCTTCCACAGCCTCCCAAACCAAGAGAAGACTGTGGAGAGGTAGTTACACCTGAAAAGTCACCTAGTTAGTTATTCTGGCTCTAGATAATACATTGGCAGGCCTTTCAGGGAGCTAATTATTGAGCCTGCTATTTGGTTCACTGACAAAATTGCTTGTTTGTGGGAAGAAACATATCTGTGCATTGCTTTTTCCATTACCACTATTTCTATCATCATAAATAAGAATCAATAGGCCATTTCAAGTGCATATGCTCACCACCATTTAGCATCGGAGTGTCAGCCATATGCAGGCTAAGCAGCAGTGTTCTAACTTCCTGGCTAAGGATTAAAAGCCAACAGACAAGGAAAGCACTTCAAATGCTGTAGGTAAGACAGTGCACATGCGTGTAAGCAATCAAAGGGCAAGAGTGGTTGGTTCTCTGTCTCTGTCTCTGTAGCACAGGGTTTGGCATAAGGAAGGTCATCCAAAATGAATAAACAAGTGAGTCATAATAACGCATGGATGACTGAGGCAAGGGAAGGTTTTAAGATGCTCTATGGGGCCGACTGAATATATTGGGTTGGTCAGGGATGCTGTTTTCATAAGGGCACAGAGAGCTCTTCACAATTCACATGGAAGAAACGAAGTCCAGGACACAGCATGAGCCCAGAGGGAGTCTGCCTCTGGGGAGCATAGACCTAGGACGACTTCCCACATACTCCAGGCCTGTAATATTCACTATCAGGTCTCACCACGGAAGGTGAGAAATCAGAATGACAGCCATAAAAAAGTCAAGCAAGACCTCAAAAGAAAAACTCTCCACTACCGATGATATTCTTGCTGGACAAAACCACGGCAGATTAGGGACTGATGGGAGAAAGTATAGGAAAAAGACAAAAGGTGGTGAAGGGGAACAGTGGGAGAGGAGCGCAGGCAGAAGCCCGAGTGGGGAAATGGGTCTGTGAAAAACGTGCAAGGACAGGGAGAGATGATAAAGACCCACCATTCTCGGGGGGAGAGGGGGATGGGGGTGCTGTGGGTGTCTGGGTTGTGAGGAGTGGAGAGGCATGAAGACTGGGAGTGGAACAAAGGAAGGAGGGTGAAAAGAGAGAGAGGTCAGATAAATGTCTATAAAATAACACCCATCACCACTGAGAACAAACACAAAAGAATCCTTTCTTCTCGAGAGAGAGACAAAGGGAATTTTAAGTAGGATTAAGTAGTAGTAGCTTTCAGAACTCGGCAGCTCTCAGAAGCAATAATAACTACATAAATAGCTAAGTGGATGGTAGGAATTGTTTCACTTTGGAATTGGGCCAGCATATCAAAGTTAACAGTAATATCACATCTTTTTGAAAGCTTTCCTGAGATTCTAGGGGGGAAAATCATCTCAGAAAACTGTTAGCACCAAGTTAATTTTAAGAAGAGGGTGCTCCTCACTGCTTGAAGACATTCTACCTCTGGAAAATGGGTAAGACAGAAGCCCCCCCACTGCTGGGAAGCACTCTCTTATCCATGTAAATACATTGCCAGTACCGCTCTCAATGGAAGCAAATAGTTACGTTCACAGATTATCTTTGCCCAGTATAAAATTTGACTCAGAACATAACCCACAAATGATACCCTAAATGCAGCAAAAAGGCCCCTGTCGATATTCTCTCTCATGCAGTTCCCTAACTTTTTGACTCACTGTGGATGGTTAAACATGAACTCTGTAAGGGCCCAATTTTGAAACGTGCACATGTATATTCATTCATTTCTGCATTGGATGGAATTAGACAAATTGGAAATATAAATAATTTTCAGGGGCGCCTGTGTGGTTCAGTGGGTTGAGCCTCTGCCTTCTGCTCAGGTCTTGATCTCAGGGTCCTGGGATCAAGCCCCACATCGGGCTCTCTGCTCAGCGGGGAACCTGCTTCCCCCTCTCTCTCTGCCTACTTATGATATCTCTCTCTCTGCAAATAAATAAATAAAATCTTAAAAAAAAATAATTTTCAAACCCTGGACACCCCTACTCATGAATATGCACAGGTTTTCCTTCTTAAGAACATTTGACCACTAATGTGACAGATCATGTTTCTTCCCCCAAAACAGAGACGAAGACTGAGTGTTGATGGTAATGTGAGGCACACACGACTTCTCTCAACATCTGGAAATATTCACGTGTTACTGTTGGAAAAAAAAAATAAGTTTTGGGGTGCCCAGGTGGCTCAGTCAGTTGAATGTCCGACTCTTGATTTTGGCTCAGGTCATGATCTCAGGGTTGTGAGATGGAGCCCCCAAAGCAGGCTCTGCACTCCCTTGGGGAATCTGCTTCTTTCTCCCTTTCCCTCCTCCCTCTACTCCTCCCCCTGCTTGCACGCATGTGTGCTCCCTCTCTCTCTCTCTTTCTCAAAGAAATAAATATATCTAAAAACAAATTAAGCTAGAACATTGCCTCATTTATTTCTTTTCCACCCAGAAACAAGTTATTTCAGTATCACTCACAATGGAATTTGCCTGAAACTCTGTTTACTAATCCCATTCCCTAAGGGTGCACTTGCCCTAGCACTTAAACACCATTTTCATGGCACTAGAAATAGTTCTAACGGGAGAGACTTTTCCAGTTGTTAGCAACACCCAAATCAGTTGAAGGACTCTGTAGCAGGCATGCCACCAACTCTGGACTGTACCATAACCCAGGTCAGAACTACGCTCGAAATAAGTATCAGCACACACCATCCACAAGCGCTGAAAGGACATCCACAGATATCAACTTTTTTTTTTTTTTGGAAAACAGGAGTTTAGAGAAAATAAGAGTTTAGATTCCAAAAACAGTCTATTAAAAATTATGATTATTTAATAACTAATTTCCTACCAACTTTGTATATACATAGAGAGAGAAAATGGTAGACTCTCATTCTTAGGGTCTAAACAAGAGTGGGCTGTGAACATATATACACAATCAAATAGTAACACTCAGAAGTCAGAACTAAGCCCAATGTAAAATATGTCTGAGTGAATGCATAGAAGTTACTCCATACACTCCCCTTTCACATCCTTCTATAAACTGGACCCTCTTTATTTCCCATTATTCCTTAACATGCACCGTTCTTTCCAATACACTCACCCCTTCCCTGTGCTTCCCATGTCTCCATGCTATGTCCTACTCTGTGCCTTTGCCCTGCTGGCCCACCTTTTCCCTCATCTTGGATGCTCCTTCTCAAATCTTTCGTATCAAACACTTATCTCTTCCAGGAAGTTTTGAATTTCATAACTTGAACTTACAGTTATATATTCTGAAGAAATATCTATGTCTAAATCTAGCTTTTAATTATAGGATTTCCCCCCTCTACTTCTGTACAGTTCTGTGTGTATCTTTTTTCCCCAACTCAATCACATTATTTCAAGGTAAACTTCCCTTTTAATGCCTCTCCCTAAAGTAACTGTCAAGATCCTCACCCACAGCTAATTTCTCTTTCTCTATCTACTCCTTCTGCATATTATATTTCTCTGAAAACACGCTCAAGTGTGCCCTATCCTGAAGCAAATTTCTGTAACCCTGCTTCTTTCTCAAGTTTTTCACCAGACCTAATTTTTTTTTTTTTCTTTGCCAGGCTTTTAAAAAAGGCATTCTTTCCCCCATTTCCTCTCTTCTGGCTCTGTCTCAGCCTCTCACGATCTGAGTCTGTCACACTTCTCAGCAAAGCCTCTCAGCAGCACTGACATGCACGCCATCTTTTCTTCGGCTCACTGAGATGGCACCCCTCACCATGCTCACTGGTTTTTCCTGGCTCCTCCCCTAGAATCTTCAGTCGTCATCCCTCAGCTCTGCTCCAACTCCTTTGGCAATTGCATCTCTGCCCTGGTCCTTAACTTCCAGGACTCCATCTGACAAGCAAGAGCTTGTATTTTTAGTGCTGGATTCTCTGTGGGGTCTCAGACCTTATGCTGCCACCTGCTGGGCAGTTTCATGGGGCCACCTAAAAGCCAAATTCAAGTCTCTCCCTTCCCTATCTACCATTCATTCTGTCTTCTCTGCTAACTAATGACATCACCCTTTTCCTAGGCCTAGCTGGTAGAGAGTTCATGTTCAGAGCTTCCATCTCTTAACCCCACACCAGTGTTCGTCACCACGTGCTATCAATGCGACTTCCCAGGACTTCTTCATCTGTGTTCTGTCCGGACCTGCGCATCCTTGTTCAGGCTGTGACTGTCCATCACCAGAAATAGCAGAAGGGCCCTAACTGACTTTTCCCCTTTTTCTTTCCTGATCTCCAGCCCTCCTCACACCTCTGTCAGGGGAATCTGCTTGAAAACAGGTACCTGAGCAATGCCCTAGATCCAAAGCCTAGATCCTATCCTATAGGTAGGATAAAATCTAACCCCCCAGCCCTGCCCCAGCACTCGAGTTTCTAGAAATAACTTGAAGACCTTGCATGATGTGACCCCAGCCTATCTCTTTAGCCTCCTTGGCCATCACTCTCCCTCTCACTTACTACCCTCCCTCCCGCACTCCAGCCACCTTGTTCCTCCCTACCCCCCATCACCAGTGGCTTCAATGAGGGAGACTTGCCCTAGATCCTGGGATAGTTTGCCATCATATCTTCATGTGGCTGACAACATCTTACCATGCAGGTCTCATCTCAAACGTCACCTGCTTGGAGAAGCATTCTGTGACTGCACAGCCTACTGGTCACCCTCCTGGCCAATACCACCTGCTCAGCTTTTCACATTCATTCCCTTGTATTTCCCGGAAGCACATCTTAGCATCTGGAAATCTCTGTTCATTTATCTACTTCCTTATTTACTGTCTGTCTCCTCACACTACAGTGTAAGGCCCGTGAGCACAGACTTCATCTCCGTTCCAGTTCCTGGAAGGGTTCCTGGCATGCAGGAAGCCTGAAGTCAGACCCCTCCAAGCGTGTTACCCATTTTTCACATCCCGTCCTTACTCTGCGTATACGTCTGCTCTAGCATTGATCATATTATACCTTCTATTGAGCAGCTATTTCCAAAGGAAGTGATCAGAGGGATTACAGGGAAAGGAGAATCTATCAAAATATGGGTCTGATGGGTAGATAAGAGAGGGGTATATGGTTATAAAAGGCTCATTCAAGTTTTGTAGTATTCGGTGTAGAAGATTTATGCATCTTTGTTAAAATTATCCCTGATGTTTTATGTTTGTTGATCGTGCTATTAACAGGATTCTTTAAATTTCATTTTCCACATGTTCGTTTCTATAAAAGAAACCATACAGAGAGAGATACATAGAGATATATACAGTTAAAAATGTTTTTTATATTGACCTTGTGTCTATGGTTTTGCTAAATTGAGTACTTAACTCTAATTTTTAAAATTCCATACATGGTTCTATGTACATCATCATGTTATCTGAAAATAAAAAATGTTTCATTCTTGCATTCAAAATATGTACATTTAATATCACTATTATTTTGAAGCACATGATATAGGAGATAAAGCATCAAAAAATCATAGCTGCAAGAACCATGCACGATATGGGGGATAATTGTATTATAGGGGACATGGGTTGAAATAGTGAAAAAAAGTGATTCTCGTATATCGTGTATTATGATCATCAACTTCACTACATGTTAAGCACCTGGAGACCAGTATCATTTCTGCTGATTTGTCTGTACCTCACCAAACCTATTAAGGTGTTTTGCACATAGCAGAAACTCAATAAATGTTTTTAAATAGAATTCAAATACTCCAGTATTGGGCACATTGCATGGGGTCAAGAAATACATGTCAACTCTAAGAACCAATGCGTACAAAGAGGTTTGCTGAATGATCAGCGTATGCTCAACCCTGATGAGAAACTAGTAAGAGACATGAATAGATCATTATCCATACCGAAAAACTTCATTTCTCAGGTAATGATAAAACATTAAAGCACCAAGGAAAACATTTCTGTGGTTACCTGTGCATTTCTTTATATGACTGTTCCTCTTTCCATGTGATCCTAACTTGCATCCAAAATTCTCCTCCCAAAATTCTGCAAACCACACATTTCTTCGATTATTGGCAAGAGTTCGGCTTCTAAAATAGCGATCAAACCCTATTTTAGAGAAGAAAGTTATGATTTTAATATTCTTTCAAAAGTAAAACCAAATACTGTCAGAGCTTTTGAATGGAAATTAAGTTATGTTGTGATCATTGCATGAGGGAAAAGAAAAAAAAAAGTATTAACAAACGGGAGGAACCAGTAGCCCAGAAATCAGTCTTCCCATATGGTAAAGGCCAAGGGTAATCAGTGGACAATATTATCACCCTTGCTGTTCACCATTTAGGCACCTGGCTCAACAGATGAATGGAAGAGGAGAGCCTGTTGTTGGAGTCATCCTTGCAAGCTCCCCGCTCCTCTACATTGCAGCCACCAGCAAACTTCTGCTGTATATTCAGAACCAACTCACACTTTTCTCTTTCTTCTCTCTGTCTCCTAGCAGGAATCAATTCTCCAGGTTTCTATGCTTCTACTTCACTCAAAATATATCTGTCCTATATGTCCCATTTTCAGCTAATCCAATAAACTAATCAGTGCTGATGTAATATTATGGCGTCAGGGGTAAGGGGCCGAAGTGTCAGCCTGCTCAGGGGACCACTTCATTGAAGGGAGACCAGCTGGAACTAATGTCTTCTCCAGAAGATAATGGAGAAGGTAGGCATTTCAGTCACTGCTAAGACCATTGGAAAGGTTATCTGCGAGACAGTCTTCCTTTCAGGGAGGCTCCATATCTTTGCTGTTACGTTAATGTACCCATAGGGTCAGCCCAGCCTCATGTTTCCATTTTTTATAAAGCAGCCCTCTCCCCATGACAGTGCTGTAACCATCATCTGTGCCATAGAAATATGCAAGGTCAGAGGGCAACATCGTGGAAATAGCTAAGGACAACTCTAACTCCCTTCTTTTTAAGAAAAAAATCTAATGGGTACTCTTTTCTAATTAAAAGTATATGCTGGGTTAAAGAGTTACTGTCTTGGTAATTCTACCATCAGAATTAAAAATTCTATCCAGAGTCATCGACAATGGGTGCATTTCATCCTATGGTGATACACTGGTTTTGCCTTTCAGCTTTGATTCAATTGGAATGAAACAAAGTTTCCATGGCTTGTCCTTACCATCAATTGATGCTCTTTTGGGCAAAATCGTCACAGCCCCTTCTGCAATCTCCTCTTGTTGATAAACAGGTGCTATTTTGGATCCCCAACTATCTGAGCCAATCCAGAGAAAATGACCACTTTGGTTTAATTTCTTTGCTGCTTCCAATATCCTCCTATAGGAATAAAAAGGAATAAAACATACCATATTTATCAAGAAACACTACACTTAGGAATGTTATAAGACCAGTTATATCAAATTATATGCACTCAGTATGTCACTGTTTTAATTAACTCGTCAATCACTAACTGCTTGGATTTTATCATTTCTAAAGGAAATAATCTGGAGACTTCAGCTCCAGCACCTGTTAATCAGCCTCATCCTTAACCTCATTCACATCATTCTGGCTATCATCCTTACTTGTCTCATTTCTTTCAGTGCTCAGGTTTTACTCTATAGCCATTTCAGACTTAGAAACTAGATGGCTGTTGTGTCTCTGCAGCAGAAGGAAGGTAGTCTGGAATTGCATAAGAATGTTGCAGTTCCTGTGAAATCTCCTAAGATGGTACATTGAATATGAAATATGTTTTTTAAAAAAGGATGTGTGTTGCAAATGTGATCCTACACCAGGAAGAAAATTAATCAGCACCTGATGTCATCTTCATTAGCAAACATAATCACTGCCCGAGCATTAGGTGTTTCTAGCAGGCGTTTGATAATTTTTTCAAATTCTCCAGGTCTTGGTTCACGTGGGATTTTCTGTGATTGAGCAATGCAAACACCACCTATTTTAAAAAGAAAGAGAGAGAGAGTGACTCAGAAAAGGCACTTATTTAATTAACCAACTTAATGAGGTTAGCTGCTTTATAAAAACATATGATTCAAAGTATATTGAATTTCAAAACGTGTCATTCTCATCTATTGAAAGCAATCATGTTTGTTCACATTACAATATGTATCAAATAAATGACATCAATTATTTAATCATACATTAGGGTTGTTGTTTTATTTTCCAAGTTTCAACATTAGTTTTGTGGATAACTATAATGAAACCAAAGGTTATAAAATGTGTATTGAGGGGCACCTGGGTGGCTCAGTGGGTTAAGCCGCTGCCTTCGGCTCAGGTCATGATCTCAGGGTCCTGGGATCAAGTCCCGCATCGGGCTCTCTGCTCAGCAGGGAGCCTGCTTCCCTCTCTCTCTCTCTGCCTGCTTCTCTGCCTACTTGTGATCTCTCCTGTCAAATAAATAAATAAAATCTTTAAAAAAAAAATGTGTATTGAGAGTCAAAGAGTACAAAGAAGAATGGCAATTTTGATTCATTTGATGTATGTTGAAAAACAAGTGCCTAGTTTAATAAAATAAGTATGTCTTATAGGTGAGACCACTTATTAAGTAAAAAGATCCTTTCCTACTTGTATTAGTAGACCTCCTTTAAAGTTAACTCCATTTTATAGCTCATAGTATTACAGCAAAATTTTTATGCATCAGCAAAATGGTGTGTTATGAGACAAGTGGTATTTGAGACTCTCTGAGACATAGGCAAGTCCCAAAGATTCGAACTCTCAGCTGATATTATGTCTCCATTGAGAAAATCAAAATAGCAGAAATCCCATCCCATTATCATACCAAAAGAAAAAAAAAAAAAGAAAAGAAACAAAGAAAGAAAGAGGGAAGGAAGGAAGGAAGAAAGGGAGAGAGAGAAAGAAAGAAAGAAATGAACTCTTTCTTTGGCTTCTCCTTCTAAGCAATGAGAAACCAAAGAGAAAGTTTAGAAAAGATCTCTGCTACCTATCAGGGTTTCTCAATCTCAGTGGAATAGAAAGAGAACATATTCTAATATTAGAAGAAAAAGGAATATTAGCAATATGTTTCAGTTCCATTATGGCTTAAATAGGCTTTTTTTTTTTTTTTTGAGTCAGATGAAAATCACATCACCATTTATAACATTGCTTCAGTGAGCAAAGGCATTTTACTCCCAAACAATTGCCAAATACTTTCAGTCACCCAAATATTACTAGGTTCCATTATATGTTATATATTGGGCTGGACACTGGGAATACACAATCTAATCCAGGAGTTACCATCTAGTCTGGGAGACAGGCATCCCAATAAATGATCATAGAATATGTGGTAAATTTTAGAATAGAGGATATACCTACACAATGGGAACACACAGGAAGGAGTAACTCAGGCGCTTAAGAGGGCTGGATTTTAAAGAGCAAATATGCATCCATCTAGGGACAAAAGTGGGACATTTCTGGTAGAGGCCAAGGTATGAATCATGTTTGATTATGGCCTATGGTCAAGACCGGTTGGGGCTGAAGTTGAAAAGAATGGCCAGGCGCAGCTTGAGAAGGACTTTGTTAGACATGCCAAACAATTTGTACCTTATCTTGAAAACAATGGGAATGCATTAAAAGTCCATATGTAGGAGAATTACATGATGAGTTTTATGCCTTAGGAAGAAACCTCAGGTAGCCAAATAAAGAAGAAATATCTGGTAGCCAAACAATGGGTGTCCAGTGTGTTGTGATCAGACTTGCCATGTGTGGCAATAATGTAAAATAACAGTGCTAGAGTACTGAAGGTTATATCTCTCATAAGTTAGAGCATGGTCAAAGTTATTCCTACAATAAGCAATGCTCTTACTAACCTTTTTAGGGGGTGGGAATTGCCCATAATCCACAGACAGAGCCTGTAGATAGCTAGCCTACCAATATGCTACTAGTAGTTGTGATGATTGATTCATTCTTTCATTAAATATTTATTACATGCCCACTATCTGCCAGATACTGCACAGGGGCTGTGGATGCAATGGTGAATAAAACGACACCGTCTCCACCTGCAGAGTTCAGAAATGTTGTAGGTGAAATAGGCTTAACATAGAACAAAATGACATAAATAAGTATATAATTATAAATTATGGCAAGTCCCATGAGGAAGAGCAAGGGCATTCAATTTACATTGAGGAGTGTTGAGGAAAAGTCTCCCTAAAGTGGTGTTGGGGTCAGAAAGAAGAGAGAATGGGTGAAGGCAGCATGAGAAAGGGCAGGAAAGAGCAGGGCAGGAACAAGTCAGCAGAGCTAATGAGTGAGAGGGAGAGAAGTGTGAGACAAAGACGAGCGGTACATGGGGGCCAGATCAAGCATGGCTTGAGCAGATCCTGTGGAAGATTATGAATAATTAAAGTGTTTAACTGCCTCACTCAATGTTTCTATCTTCTCCCTCTTTAAAGAGGCCCACAGAAATGAACACTGCATTTCACAGAAGAAAAATGGAGGCGGGTGCCTGTTGCACAGGACAACCTGGAGTGGAAAGGACAGGAAGCCCTGAGGTCCGTGAGGAGGTTATTGGAAGAGGCACTGGAAAACGATGCCTGAGACAATGTGACTAGGGCTGGTTCTAGTGGAGTAACCACTGGAGCTGTTAGAATTTGAGTTAGAATCAGAGAAGCTTCGTACTATTTTCTTCTGGCTTTATTGAGGTAGGAGTTACAAGTAAAAATTCTATATATTTAGGCTGCACTGACTTCACCTAAGTAGTGAGGTAACGGGAAACCACTAAACATGACACTAAGGTTTTGGCCTTTGTGACCAAGTTGCGTGATGTCACCGTTACACAAGTAAGCACCACAGGCGGGTGCACAGGCACATAGAGGAGAAAAGAAGGATTTTTGACTCAGGACAAGTTGTCTTTGAAAAAACCATGCAACATCAAACTGAAGAAGCTGATCTGGAGCTAAAGAAAGAGACAGAAAATGTAGTAACAGTTCTGTCAGGAGCTGATGTAGTTGGTAGTTGAAGGGTTGGAAGTGAACAGATCACTCAGAGGGAAAATCATACACACACACACACACACACACACATATATATATACATATATAAATATAAAATTAAATTAACATGTAATTAAAAAAAATATATATATATTTAAAATTTATTTCTTTGTGTGAGGAGAGGGAGAAGCAGACTCCCCACTCAGCAGAGAGCCCAACATGGGGCTCGATCCCAGGACCCTGGAATCATGACCTAAGCTGAAGTCAGATGCTTAACTGACTGAGCCAACCAGGTGCCCCGACCAAAGAGAGGAAAAGGTGAATGACGGAGCTCTGAAAAACTACAAGCTTTGAAGAGGGGGCTAGCAAATGTGAACAGAAAGGAACGACACATATTTTGAAGAGAAAACTTTTTTTTTTTTAAGATTTATTTATTTGACAGATAGAGATTACAAGTAGGCAGAGAGGCAGGCAGAGAGAGAGAGAGAGGGGAGGAAGCAGGCTCCCAGCTAAGCAGAGAGCCCGACACGGGGCTCGATCCCAGTACCCCGGGATCATGACCTGAGCTGAAGGCAGAGGCTTTTAACCCGCTGAGCCACCCAGGCGCCCCTTGAAGAGAAAACTTTTGAGACAAAGTCTAGTGGTAAGTTGAGAACTACATCATGTTTTTAAAAATCAAAAAACAAATAAAAAACTGATGAGTAGAAACATTAGGTAACTGTAGAAATGTGAGAACAAAACCGTAACACTCTGGGGAACAATAGCTGTTTTCAAATACAACTGCCCTTTTAATTAAATTGCTGTGATTACTTAAGCATCCCATTAAAGACATGTCATATCCTAAATATCATTCTGAGATTACTACTGACTCCATAGCTGGAAGAAATGAAGGCTGAAAAAATTTTATTATGACTATTTCAGATGAGACAAACAGGTGATCCAGACACAGTGTAGTCTGAATTCACTGATTTATTCATTCACTACAGATCTATCAAACTTTTCTGTTTGTAAAAAGCTGAGTTAGTTAGGTTGGATTTTTACATGCTCTAAATCCATTTCATATCTTTTATGCTTATGCCTCATACTTGTCAGCCTGGTCAATTTGTGTTTTCCTGGAAAGAGGGACTACACAATTAATTTATTTCAGCTGAACAAATATAGAGATCCTGTTCCTTATGGCATCTTGCTGTTTGATGCCTTATGGATAGTTTATTAAACTGTGGACTGTATTACTTCTCAAATGATTAGAACTAGAAGATTTAGCCCTGAAACTCATTCACAGTTTGTATCTTCACATCCGTCAAAAAGTCCAACAGTTAATCCATCCCAAAGCACTCATGGTCTACTATGTTTCAGGAGCTACAGACATTCAAAGATTGCCTATCTTCAGCACCTTGTAATATAACTGAATGACAAGATGTACACATAAGAATAGCCAGATGATAATGTAAAATTATCTAATGATGAAAGATGATTGCATAGGAAATATCAAAATGCAGTAATAAATGTCATCACCCCAGCCCCGAAATGGTCCTATGATTTCAAAAGAAGTCATTATATACTGTTAGGGTTTGGTAAAAACACCAGTGAAATTTAGTCAAACATTCATATTTCATCAGAGATGTTTTCCAATACTTATACCTACAATGCCTATAATACCTTTCCTACATATTCTTTTTTTTTAACAGTTTATAATTTATTTATTTACTTTTTCAGCATAACAGTATTCATTGTTTTTGCACAACACCCAGTGCTCCATGCAACACGTGCCCTCCCTATTACCCACCACCTGGTTCCCCCAACCTCCCACCCCCACCCTTCAAAACCCCCAGGTTGTTTCTCAGAGTCCATAGTCTCTCATGGTTTGCCTCCCCTTCCAATTTCCCCCAACTTCCTTCTCCTCTCCATCTCCCAATGTCCTCCATGTCATTTGTTATGCTCCACAAATAAGTGAAACCATATGATACTTGACTCTCTCTGCTTGACTTATTTCACTCAGCACAATCACCTCCAGTTCCGTCTATGTTGCTACAAAAGTTGGGTATTCATCCTTTTTTTTTTTTTTATAAACATATAATGTATTTTTATCCCCAGGGGTACAGGTCTGTGAATCACCAGGTTTACACACTTCACAGTACTCACGATAGCACATACCCTCCCCAATGTCCATAACCCCCTCCCCCTTTCCCAACCCCACCTCCCTCCAGCAACCCCCAGTTTGTTTTCTGAGATTAAGAGTCATTTACGGTTTGTCTCTCTCCCAATCCCATCTTGTTTCATTTATTTTTCTCCTATCCCCCTAACCCCCCATGTTGCATCTCCACTTCCTCGTATCAGGGAGATCATATGATAGTTGTCTTTCTCCGATTGAATTATTTCACTAAGCATGATACCCTCTAGTTCCATCCATGTCGATGCAAATGACAAGATTTCATTTCTTTTGATGGCTGCATAGTATTCCATTGTGTATATATACCACTTCTTCTTTATCCATTCATCTGTTGATGGACATCTAGGTTCTTTCCATAGTTTGGCTATTGTAGACATTGCTGCTATAAACATTCAGGTACACGTGCCCCTTCGGATCACTGCGTTTGTATCTTTAGGGTAAATACCCAGTAGTGCAATTACTGGGTCATAGGGTAGCTCTATTTTCAACATTTTGAGGAACCTCCATGCTGTTTTCCAGAGTGGTTGCACCAGCTTGCATTCCCACCAACGGTGGAGGAGGGTTCCCCTTTCTCCGGATCCTCGCCAGCATCTGTCATTTCCTGACTTGTTAATTTTAGCCATTCTGACTGGTGTGAGGTGATATCTCATTGTGGTTTTGATTTGTATTTCCCTGATGCCGAGTGATGTGGAGCACTTTTTCATGTGTCTGTTGGCCATCTGGATGTCTTCTTTGCAGAAATGTCTGTTCATGTCCTCTGCCCATTTCTTTTTTTTTTTTTTTAATTTTATTTATTTGACAGAGAGAGATCACAAGTAGACAGAGAGGCAGGCAGAGAGAGAGAGAGAGAGGAAAGCAGGCTCCCTGCTGAGCAGAGAACCCGATGCAGGACTCGATCCCAGGACCCTGAGATCATGACCTGAGCCGAAGGCAGCGGCCTAACCCACCGAGCCACCCAGGTGCCCCCCTCTGCCCATTTCTTGATTGGATTGTTTGTTCTTTGGGTGTTGAGTTTGCTAAGTTCCTTATAGATTTTGGATACTAGCCCTTTATCTGATATGTCGTTTGCAAATATCTTCTCCCATTCTGTCAGTTGTCTTTTGGTTTTGTTAACTGTTTCCTTTGCTGTGCAAAAGCTTTTGATCTTGATGAAATCCCAATAGTTCATTTTTGCCCTTGCTTCCCTTGCCTTTGCTGATGTTCCTAGGAAGATGTTGCTGCAGCTGAGGGCGCATACCTCAATATTATCAAAGCCATCTATGAAAAACCCACCGCAAATCATTCTCAATGGAGAAAAACTGAAAGCTTTTCCGTTAAGGTCAGGAACACGGCAGGGATGTCCATTATCACCACTGCTATTCAACATAGTACTAGAAGTCCTAGCCTCAGCAATCAGACAACAAAAAGAAATTAAAGGCATCCAAATTGGCAAAGAAGAAGTCAAACTATCACTCTTCACAGATGATATGATACTATATGTGAAAAACCCAAAAGACTCCACTCCAAAACTGCTAGAACATGTACAGGAATTCAGTAAAGTGTCAGGATATAAAATCAATGCACAGAAATCAGTTGCATTTCTGTACACCAACAACAAGATAGAAGAAAGAGAAATTAAGGAGTCAATCCCATTTACAATTGCACCCAAAACTATAAGATACTTAGGAATAAACCTAACCAAAGAGGCTAAGAATCTATATGCAGAAAACTATAAAGTACTTATGAAAGAAATTGAGGAAGACACAAAGAAATGGAAAAATGTTCCATGCTCCTGGATTGGAAGAATAAATATTGTGAAAATGTCTATGCTACCTAAAGCAATCTACACATTTAATGCAATCCCTATCAAAATACCATCCATTTTTTTCAAAGAAATGGAACAAATAATTCTAAAATTTATATGGAACCAGAAAAGACCTCGAATAGCCAAAGGAATATTGAAAAACAAAGCCAAAGTTGGTGGCATCACAATTCCGGACTTCAAGCTCTATTACAAAGCTGTCATCATCAAGACAGCATGGTACTGGCACAAAAACAGACACATAGATCAATGAAACAGAATAGAGAGCCCAGAAATAGACCCTCAACTCTATGGTCAACTAATCTTTGACAAAGCAGGAAAGAATGTCCAATGGAAAAAAGACAGCCTCTTCAATAAATGGTGCTGGGAACATTGAACAGCCACATGCAGAAAAATGAAATTGGAACACTTCCTTACACCACACACGAAAATAGACTTAAAATGGATGAAGGACCTCAATGTGAGAAAGGAATCCATCAAAATCCTTGAGGAGAATGCAGGCAGCAACCTTTCCTACATATTCTAATGATTTCATTTTTAAATATCTCTGACTTTATTTAGACTCCTGGCATTAGCAGGAGGAAGAGGAGTTGCCCTCCATGACAGAATATGTCTACTGCATCTGTTTTCCAGATGTGTTGACTGTATGCAATTCAAGGGACACCAACTTTCCTGTTCTGTCGGCTTCCCAGTTCCGCAAGAAATAATTTCTAAAGCTTAGCATTTTCCTAAAGTGTAGGAAAAGAATGTTGCATGGAGGAATTTATAACTGGTTGTTTTCTGGAATTTGCTGTCTGATCTCCTTGCTGTGTACATTTTTTTCTTTTGATTATTTAATAATAATTGGAAGATCATTGACAGAACTGAACAGTTTATGTACATTCCACAACACAGAAGACCATTCATTCTCAGTCTCATTCACTGATACCTCACTGGTCCTAATGGCAGCAATCTAAGACTGGTATTATCACATATATCTGATGAGGACACTGAGAAACAAGGGTATCACAGCTAGCAAGAGTCTGGAGCCCAGGTTCAGAGCCAGGTCTGTCTGACTCCAAGTCTAAACTTTTTCTATCACCACAATCGACCATACCTGTTGCTTAATGGTTAAGTAGGTACAAATGATTGAGGAATAAAATAAAGCAAATTTACAGATTCATTAAAAAACCCGAAGGTTTCCCCTTATAAATCCACTTACGGCTGTAAAAATACAATACTAGATACTTTGAATCTATGCAGATTTCTTAGAACTGACTTAAACTTCTTCAGTTTAAACTTTAAGGTTCACCCTTAAAACGTTCCCATTATCCCTGCAAATGCATGTCTTCAGACTTTCCTCAAGTCCTTCATATTCCATGTCTCCTTTGCACTGCAGCAACCATGATACTTATATTCTTTCTTTTTTTTTTTTTTTCTCACCTTAGACTATAGCCTGTATGACTACTGGAACCTTGTCTTTCACATTTACCGCCATACTCCATATCGCCTATCACTGTATTTGGCACAAAAAGCTTTCAACAAACCTTTGTTGGGTGAAAGATGGAAGACTTATTTTAAGGCACTGCTGGCACAGAGAAATAGATATGAGACAGTTCCACCTTCAAACACCTCTCAGTCAAGTAGAGAAACAAAAGGATGCATGTAATTACATGTTAAAAAATAAGTGATGTAAAAGAAATAAGCAAATGTGGACCTGATATTTCAGAGGAAGTTGTCACTGAAATGGGTCTGCCTCCCAAAACAGTTTTTATCAGGTGCCAAGAATTAGAATACCACCTTAGCCTTAGTTCATCCATCTGTAGGGTGACACAATAATTTGCTCTCCTTGATTCAAGAGCAAATTTTATAAATAATCCCATTTTGCAAGGTTTATCTCTTTATTTCATGGGTGAGTAGCCTGATGTCTCAGGTCTGAGAGGTGAAAGGTATGTTCACACGTGTTGATTTGCCAGTGCAAAACGATATTGGAGTGAAGAAGAAAACAGACCTGGCATCATCAGAAGACCTGAGAGTCAATTCTGTGTGACCTGAGACAAACCTCTCACCTCTCAGTTTCCTCATTTCTGTAACAAGGTCCATAATAACCATCTCCCAGTGACGTCAAGAGAATCAAATTTAAAGGAGTATTATGATAAAGGTATATACAAATGTGCTACATTATTATTGTTGTTAATCATCATCATCATCATGATGACCAGATAAGCACTATCACTAAACCTGACAGGGGAGATAGTTGCATTCAGGCTTAAAACATGAGATTGTCAACCCATCATATTCTTGAATCCTTCGCCACTCTTTGTATAATATTACCAAATATCCAAAATTCTGAGAAGTGATACTTGTCCATTTGTCTACGCCATAAATAAGATGACTAGATCTCACTTTAAACCTATCATTGGTCAACACAATCTGAGTAGGGCAACTTCAATGTAAGAAAATGGGAAAAGTTACTTACATTCTTTTCTTCAACCCCCCAATTCCTACCCTAAAGATCCAAGTCTCTTTTCAAGGGGAGTCCATAAGTATTTTGAAGATCTGGCTTGAAAATTGGAATTTAACCCCTTAAAAGAAAAACACAATAGTAAAACTATGAAACTATTAATGATGTCATCTATTAAGAAGCAATAGTTGCTGTGAAAACAGCCATACATTCTGTTTCACTTAACATTTCCTATAGATCAATAAGAAGCGGGAGTCTTAAGTGTCCGAGACAAGGTTATCACAGGTTGGGTTCCCCAGGAAGCAGACACTTAGGAGGAGGTTAATAACGCATATTTCTCCTTGGCCTCCATCTTCTGGAGGGTCAAGAAAGGAAGCAGTTCTGAGCACAGAAGTCCAGCTGGCTGTGGCCCAACGACAAGCTCCCAACACCACAGGGAGCACTGAGACTAGAAGGGCTCCCAGGGTTGTTTTGAATTAGATCATTATAGATTCCCCAACAATTGAATGTGGGCCCCATCCTGAGGTAGGAGGGTAGCGGTGGGGTTAGAATTGGGCATGGCAGCTCTCTGCATCCTTCAAGGGCCAGTAGAACAGCTCTAACGGCAATGCCAATGGGTCCTTCGCTGAATGGGGATCTGAAGGGGCACTTTACTATCTTTAACAAAGATATTGTATCTCTAAAATGACAGAATATGTCAAATAATTAGTGAAATTTTATTGCTTAATTTCAAAGCTCCTCTTCAGAGAGAATTTATTGCACAAAGAAAGGCAACCTCTATAAACAGCACAAAACTGGAATCAGGCCAGCTCAGACAACAGAACTAGGATTATAAAACTCCCCAGTATTTCAAAAGATAAGTTTTGTTAAAGCAATCTGAAAGGATAAAGTATCACATTTTTGGTTGTTGCTTATTTTTAAGAACAAAATCTCTTATTAATAATGTGGAAGGAGGAAAATAAAACGAGAAACAATGTCACAGCACTAAGTTCCAACTGTGCTGAAAATCGAGAAGGATTAAATTATTAGGAATGAAATTACTCACAAAGCTGTGTATAGAATATTAAATACGACTTTTTTAAGCAACATGATTATTACCAGTGTTGGTTGGTTCACAATTTCTGTCAAGTTAAGTTCTAAGTAAATCAGGTCAAGTCTCTGGTTGTATAACCTGTATAACCTGTTAGATCTGCATGACAGCCTTCAATTTGGTGCATAAACAAATCAACAAAATTACCATTTATCAATTGTCAGAGAGAATGACTAGACTACTGGTTAAAACTGGTCACAATTTTTGATTGATCACAAAAAAATTGCCTATAATTAACCACTTTTGGCCAAATAAAGATGAGACTTAATCAACCATTTTTATTTCTTATGAATGTGCCTTCAGAAAATAGCAATGAACAAAAACCAAACAGCCAGTTTTTGGTTTTTTTCTTAATGATAGTAAAAAACACATAAACACTCCACAGTGTCCAGATCCCAGTTCTGGAGGGGAGGAGTTTCTCCACCACCACCAACCCATTCTCCTGACACCAACTAGATATCCTACAATTCAATTCAATTCTGACACTATCTGCCCAGAAATGGCATCAGGTCCCAGAGGTTTGGGGTCCAGTCCTACAAGATGGCCCCATCACCCTACTTAGGCATGAGTCACAATACAGATTTTAACTCTATTTCAGACCAACTGGCTACAAATCAGTGGTTCCCAAGCCCCTCCTTGGGTTCGATTAATTGGCTTGAGCAACTCATAGAACTCAGAGAAACATTTCACTTACTAGATCACTAGTTCATTATAAGACTATATAACTCAGTTATGTAGTTATATATCTGGAATAGCCAGATGGAAGAGATGCAGAGGGCAAGATATAGAAAAAGAGCACGGAGCTTCCATGCCCTCTTTGAGTGCTCCACTCTCTCCCAATCTCCAGGTGTTCACCAATCCAGAAGCTCTCCTAATCCTGACCTTTTGGGGTTTTATGGAGGCGTCATTACAAAGGTCTAGTGGATTAAATCATCAGCCATTGGTGATAGAACTCAATCTCCTGCCCCTCGCCTTTCCTAGATGTTGGGGTTGGAGGGGAGGGGGGACTGAAAGCTCCAGCTGTATAACAATCCCAGTGTTGGTTCTTCCGGCAACCAGCTCTAATCCTCAGGATACCTAAGGGCTTCCCCAGTCACCTTATTAATATAACAAAAGATAACTTCATTATTTCCATCACCTAGAAGATTCCAACAATTTTTAGGAGTTCTGTCCCCAAAGAGGAGAAAAGCCAAATACATATTTATTATAAATCACAATATCACAACTCTCCACCCTAAATATCCCTGACATCATTTCTTTCTACCTTTCTGGAGATAGAAGCAAAACAGCAACTTGGTCCAATGTAATTGGTCCTTTAGTGATAGTTAAATAAAATTTGTTCTAAGGTTCAAATAAGTGTAATCACGCCTTTTGTAACAATATTTTCATCTCCATATGTGGTGTACAACTGGGACTTAGCAGAAAAGTGCACAACATGATCAAAGTGTGTACGTTTGTCAGCTTGAAGTGCACTTTACGAAAGAGAAGATTTATCTAGCACATCACAGTAAAGAAAAGTGTTATCTTTAACAACATGGATTAAAACAGCAAAATTGCACTTAAATCTGTGCTCATTCTCTCTCTCTCTTTTTCTCTCTCTGTAAAGCATTTTATCCTTTTTCTTATCAGACTTTTAAAGGGACTCTGAAAAGCAAATAAAGGAATGATACTCTTGGTACAGAAAATACATGAGCCAAATGCTACTCCTTTATGTGTCCCGTGAAGAGCAGCAATGGGGACAAGCCACTATGAAAAGGACTGGCACAGAGAGTCATCTCCTGCCCTCCTCCTGCAAGTCTCTGGGATCTCAAAGAGACGCTTATGCTCTGGAGGTAGAGTGGGTTGGAAGAGTCTCACAAGGTCAGGGTCCATAGCACAGTAAGCTTTCTAATTCAGCACGACTTACCACAGTTCTAAACATTTGCTCAGAGGAACAGCGTGGTATGGTGGTTATGAATCTCTTCTCTGGGGCTTGACTTTCTGGCTCTAAATCCTGGCCCTTCTCTACTGACTAGTGATGCCAGGTAAGTTATGTGACTTTTCTGTGCCTCTGTTCCTCATCCAAACACCAAAGGGATGCTACTATCTTCCAAATGCATTACTATGAATAAATAAGGGATTAAATAAGCACTCAACAGATTAATTTTTGTCATAGAAAATATATTAGTTGTATATTTTTAAAAATCAAAATTGACAGACCCCAAATAGAAATGGTAATTCATTTTCATCAAGCAATATTCACTTATAACACTATTTCAAAACACCTCAAACTTCATTCTCCAAAGATACACAAAATAATAACTCTTAATAGAGATTCCAGTCAATGGGGCATTAACTATAGAAAGTCCTACAATCAGAAGGGAAACTCATGCCTATCACAAGCTAGACCAAAATTTATGATGTGTTGCCTCTTCCCACTCCTGAAAATTGTAAAAATCTAAGGAAATATGGGTAGGTACACTATGTGGGAAAGATCAGGTAAAGAAAGAAAGAGGGGGAAAAAAAGAGGAAACCAGGAAAGCAGTGAGAAGGGAAATGACATGGGGTGGGGGGAAGGGAAGGGAAGAAAGAGCGGGAGTAGAACTCAGGGAGCCCAGACAACATACCACCTAAATCAGAACTATCTGGAGCTGGGCAAAAAAAAAAAAAAAAGGATTCTCTGTAGGGTCAGAACAGCAAATGCAGGGTTAGGAGAAGAAGGAGGACTTGACCAGTTTTAAATAAGTTTTACTAATGTGCTGTACGCGTTTAAATTTCTTTGGATTATTTTCCAAGTACCATTTTTGGAGTGTTTGGCGATTTTTATTTTGCTTCGTCTGTTTGTTTGTTTTTGGCTTTTAAAGTAGGTTACCAGATACTGGAGCCAACAATACGACAAGAAGGTTTCAGAAGATAAAACTAACTCCCTGTAAATGCTCAAAGGCCCAATATGAACAGATTCACTGAGAGAAGAGAATTTCATATTTTCCAGCCTATTGCCCGGAACAACATTTATGCCAAAACTATTAGAATCAAAGTGAGCCCTGGTTAAATTTCTTACCCCTTCTGGACTAAGGAAAAAAAAAATTAGTATTGTGAATTAAGCCCATCCCAGTTAGATTAGAAATTAGAAATTAGATTAGAGGGAGGATATCCAGTGGATCCACTCTTCTTCGATTACTCAACGAGTATTGATTGAACACTTGTTACTTGTCAGATGCTTTTTAGACACAGAGTATACAGCAGTGAACAAGATAGAGAAAGCCCCTGACTTCATAGAGCTTACTTTTCAGGAGGTCTCTAAGGTCTGGTAAAGCCTGCTACCAGACGGCATTCACTGGATGTGCGGTGAATAAGTGAGTGAACAAGGAGCTCCTATTTCATGATACAGTAGAATGATCTAATAAAGAGATAATGAGCATGTCTACATATTGAAAATGCCATCATTCAGAAAAAGGCAAAGCACTTCTGGATCTCCATTATACGTGTATATAACATAAAGTCGTTTCCAAAGAGCTTCTGCCAACGGTACACTCTCAGCAGGCTCGCCACAGCAGCCTTCACAGCCGGCAAACCATGAGCATTCTTCTATCAAGCGCCCACGAAATATCCTATTCTCCTTGTCAGCATTACTTGAATTCCATTATGTATTGGCTTTCAATCAGTGGCCTTGACTCAAAGCAGCATTTTCAACAAATATTCAAAGGGGATGACATTTTCTCTACTTAAGGAAGAAGGAACCAATAGCTAAAATGTCATTTTTATTTTAGCTAAATAACTCCTCAGAGCAAGAGTTTCCCCACAACCAATGTACAGTAGTGACTAAAGAAAGAAACGGACTTCTGAGAATAAACACAAGCAGTAAATGCTTTTAAATACTCCTTCTTTAAGGAAATGCAAAAACTTGTGTTTCTCTGGTAACGCAAGATCATTTTCCATAGCAGGATTTGATCTATGTATTTGAGAGATAAAAAAGTTTAAAATGTAGCTACATACTTAACTTCCTGGATTCAGATGGGACTAAAAAGAGAGGAAACCGAATACATGTTTTTGATAGCAAGCTATTTTACATTTTAATTATTTAAAGAACCCTTTCTTTAAAAAAAAAAAAAAGTTTAACAGCATCATTGAAGTATAGCCGAGATACAAAGGAACTGTATATGTTGAATGTACACAAGTTGAAGAGTCTGGACATAGGCATGTAACTATGATGCTCTCACCAAAATCCGGGAAACTTACCCATCATCTCCAAAAGTTTCCTTGTGTCCCTGCCACTGCCTTTTTTTTTTTTTAATAGTATGAACACTTAACATGAGATCTACCCTCTCAACAAGTTTTTAAGTGCGTAATACCGTATATTAACTACAAGCCCTGTATGGTGTATGAGAGCTCTAGAATGTATTTATCTTTTATAACTGAAACTTTATACCCATTGAACAACTCCCTATTTCTCCTTCCTCCCAGCCCCTGGTAATCACCATTCTATAAGTCTGACACCTCTTTTAAGCAAAATCATCAGGATTTGCCCTTCTAAGACTGAGTTATTTCACTTAAAAGGATGTTCTCCCAATTAGTCCACCTTGTTACAAATAGTAGGATTTCCTTCTTCGTTATGATTGCATAATATTCCACTGTATATATATTCCACATATATCTGTCCATAGATAATTGGGTGGTTTCCATAGCTTGATTATTGTGAATAATGCCGCAATGAACATGGTAGTATGGATATCTCTCTGAGATCCTAATTTCAACTTTTTTGGATTGCTTGATTATGTGGTAGTTCTAGCTTTGATTTTTTTTTTAAGAAATTACACACTGTTTATAATAACAGCTATACCACTTTACATTCCCACTAATAATATACAAGGGTTCCAATTTCTCTACGTTCTCTCCAACTTGCTATGATTTGATGTTTGATTGTTTTGTTTTGTGATAATTGCCATACTAACAGATGTGATGTGTTATTTCACTGTAGTTGTGATTTGCATTTTTCTGATGACCAGTGATGTTGAGCATCTTTTAATATACATGGTAGCCATTTGTATGTTTTCTTGGGAGGAATACCTATTCAAGTTCTTTAACTTTTTAAATTGGGTGATTTGCTTTTTTCCCTATTGTGTTGTAAAATTTTAAAGGACTCCTATTATAATAAATTTTGAACTAGATTTTACTAAAATAGAGGACCATTAATAACTTGAGATGCAAGACTTCCCCATACAGAAATGGAATCAATTATAAACTTTTCCTTAATGAAAAATCTATTTTAGAATAGAAAATAATAATGATTCAAAAAACACTAGTTCACCATGTTTTAATATCTCGTTTCACTCTCATAATATCCCAGTGCCATTGAATAAGGTAAACATTATAAAATTATTTTTATATTGAAGAAACTGTCTCTAAGATCACAGAGCTAGTAAGCAGTCAAGTGAAGGCTAAGTATACTACTGTACTTTGCTACTGTCTCTCAATAATTCTCTTCTTTATTATTAAATCTCAATATATGTAATTAAACATAGCACCAACAGGCAAGGTCAGATAATTAAAATAAAAACTCCGAAGTTTTATACTAACAGGAATGAATTATTTAGAAAAATGCTTTTTAGTCTGGTTTAGGTTGGGCAAAAATTTCATTCATTAGCATGCTCTCAAAAAAAATGTCCTTCAGGCATCTATCCCCCACGAGCCCAGCCATGCCTGCCATCACTCATAGAGCATTAACCGAGTCCTTACTACATGCTGGATGCTCTGTTGGAATCTATAGTTACAAAAATGAGGAAGACATGGTCCCTGATCTTAACATACTTATACTACATAGCACAATATATAAATAAATATTACAATTTGATGTGAGAAATGTTATATAATTCAGGGTAGCCTAGGGACACAGGGCCAAGAGAATAGAATTAGTAACTGAATAAGGTTCACTGCCTCCTGCCAGTGACCATGGGAATATGTGGTCAGAGAAGCATAAAAAAGAGCTCTGTAATACATCAATATGAACAACAAGCATTTCAGAAGTGAGCTTAGGATTTATTTTTAGCTAACCAGAAAACAGTAAAATCTACTTTAATGGATACTATCAACCAGCAGAGAAGTTTGGTATTTCCCATGTCATTAATAATTTAGATATGATGTAATAAACACCCCCCTTATGTACAAAAAGGGATTTAATTTCACCTTTCCACAATAAGAAACAGACAACCCACCTTTGGGTGGAAGGAACAAAGAGAAAAAAATAAATAACCATTGAAATGGCCACTTGAAGGGGAGAAGAGCAAAGCATCAATCCTAAGAACAAAGGATTTCAGTTGGGTTCAATAAATTTTAATCATAACTAATCAAACTGCTATATACATGACATTACTTATTTCAATGTTAAAGCATGTCAGGACTTGTGAGAATACTTTTCTAAACATTTTATTCCTATTATTGCAAACTGAAAATGTACAAGCCAGGGCAAAATTACATCCTTTAGGGATTCACCATCAAATACTCTTTCACTGAAACTAAGAAACTTCTACATCCTCAATGTTACAGAAAATTTGCCAGGTGTGTTATAACATTTTGCATTAAATTATATCGTTTATCTAAGGGGGTTCTTAGAAAAGAACATTAAGCTTTCAATAGTCCCAACATCATCCAAGCACAAAAATGAAAACCGATCAGAACTACAAATGACAAAAGGATAACAATTTGTTACCTCATAAATTTCTGTGATATAATTCCTACAATTTCTGTTCATGCAGGGACTCCCAGCTAGAACTCACGCTCTCTACAAACGCATTCCACCTCAGCCATATATAGCAAGTAAAGATCTATAAAATGAAAAGCAGTTTGGCTTGTGAAAAAAATTCTGAAATATGAATAGTATGGCAGAAGCCGTGGTTCTATCATTAGAACAACATTAGAACAACAAGTTCACTCATGACATGACATAATTTTCTCATCCCTACATTTCATCATGTCCACATTCCCTCTCTATGAACCTAGGCAGACACTCAGCCCCTCCGGCTATCAGCTTCCTCATTTGTAAAAAGAAAGGTGCTTGACAGGATGATCTCAAGATTCCTTTGGAATTTTGACACTTCATATTTCTATAAATATACCATATACACTGACTCCCCTGAGTACTGTGAATTATGTAAGTTCTAATATGAGAATAGAACATCATGTAAAATACAATAAATCACTTTTTTAAAAAGTCTTATAAGAGAAAGACTAGAGGATACACAAGAAAACTTACCCAGATAAAAATTATGAAGCCTAGCTTCACGAGTGAGGGCATGACTGGGTAACTTAAAAACTGATTTTTACAAGAGAAGCAGAGCTTCAGTCAGGTGCTTGGGGTCTAGGGACCATTCATCGAAGCACTATAATTCCTTGTCCATGCAATAAAAATGAAATGAGAGTGGGAGATAGGCATAGTTGTAAAGAAGATGGAGACATCTTCGTGCCAATTTGTCCATCAATAGCTTTGTCTGTTCCATAACAGCCCCCTTCTCACCCATCTTTTAATGCGCCCTCACGTATTTCTTTATTGTACTCTGTCTTCCTTTTTCCCATCCCCTTTTTCTTCTCTTACTCTCCCCTCCCCCCTCTCCCCTTTCAAACACCATAAAATGGTGCCAGATCACTTGATACATGTCCTTGCAATGACTTCTGTCCTGTCACTAACCCAGACTCCCTAACAGGGCAGCCGCAGTAACACAGAACTTTGGTGGCCCGGGAGTCTGGTTAAGCATGAAAACAGAGCATGTCCATTGGAGCTCCACTTCTCCCAAGTACCTAATGAAGTCGCAGAGTATAAAATGAGGGTAACAGGAAAGAAATGTCATCACTGTTATGAAAGCTGAAAAATAGAGATGACCAAGACATAACTGACTTACCAAAGCAGAAAAAAATACCGAAACAAAAGCCCACAAGATGTGGGGATGGGGCTGACGACAACAGAAACAAAGCCGTCACTCCACCCAATTCCAGAAAGGCCCTGGAAATGGAGGTTCCAGAGAGTCCAGAAGGCGGGGCTGAAAACTGAGTTAGGTGATATATTTGTAACACCCTTTCGTGAATTCCCATCCCTCTGCACAGATCAGAGCATCGTTTTCTATAGAGGGTAAAGCCAGGAACGCAGCTGAAAACTGAGCAAGTTTCTGTAAGGTGAAAGCCTGCTTGCTGAGTGGAGCCCCTGGGCGCTTTCCCTGCTGGCCACTCAGACTTCAGCAGCCTAACATTCATCTCCCAGGCTGGCAATTGGAGGAATCGTCTCTGGAGAAACTGTCCAAAGGGTAATAACACACTGATATCATATGGATGTCTGCCCACCAAATAACCATGTCTACCAGCTCACTTTAATTTTTTTTTAAAGATTTTATTTATTTATTTGACAGAGAGAGAGATCACAAGTAGGCAGAGAGGCAGGCAGAGAGAGAGAGGAGGAAGCAGGCTCCCCGCGGAGCAGAGAGCCCGATGCGGGGCTCGATCCCTGGACCCTGAGATCATGACCTGAGCCCAAGGCAACGGCTTAACCCACTGAGCCACCCAGGTGCCCCTCTACCAGCTCACTTTAGAGTAAAGCCACCAGTCAGTAAACTCTGCCACACTTCCTAAGCTTCCAAACAACACAGCAGCACCACATTCTTTTATTTTTATAAGATTTTATTTATTTATTTATTTATTTGAGAGAGAGAGAGAGAGGAGCACACAAGCAGGGGGGAGGGGCAGAGGAAGAGGAAGAAAGAGACTCCCTGCTGAGCAAGAAGCTCAACCAGGAGATCCCCGTACCCTGAGATCATGACCTGAGCCAAAAACAGATGCTTGACTGACTGAGCCATCCATGCATCCCAGCACCACTTTCTTAATGTTTTATCAAATGAAAGAGAAGAACTGAGGTCACAGCAATAAGACACAAGTAGAAGATAACCTCAAGAATATTAATGAGCTCAGAAAGAGCTCCTAGCAATTCAAAAGGACAAGTGAGATAGAAATATCTCAATAAATAAGTTCTAAAAGAAAGTTAAAGAAGTATTTAGAAAGCAAAAAAAAAAGAAAAAGAAAAAGAAAAAAATCATCATGACATAAGACATTCAACATTCAAATTTTGAAGTCTCATAAAGAGGGAAGCCATTACCAAAGAAATAAAAGAGTATCTCTGAGAACTAAAGAACACGAGTTTTTGAGTTGAACAGAGTAGGACCCAGCCAAAAGAAAAGAAGAAGGAAGAGAAATGGAGAAGACCTGCATGAAGGAATATTAGCATGAATTTCAAAATATGTGAGAGTAAAAACAGATTGCAGAAAAAGGATTAGGGCTCAGAATGGCTTCAGGATTCCTAGTGGTAGTACTACTCACCGGAAGAAAAGAGCAATCCCTTCAAAATGCTGAGGAAACTTGAGTTTTATTCTAAAAAAACATAAAACCACCTAATCAAGGTGTGTGGGTAAAACAGTCTATTTTGGACATACAGAAATCTCAAAAAAAAAAAAAAAGAAAGAAAGAAAGAAAGAAAAAAAAAAACACCTTATTTCCCATGTACCCTTCCTAGGAAGCTTCTGGAGGATATACCCTAAACAAGGGCGAAACAAGAAAGAGGAAGATTCCGAGTCCAGATAACAGGTACTCTAACACAAGAAAGGTCAAGGAATATCTCTAAGTTTTGATGAAGAAGGGTCAGAGTCAATAGCCATACAACTAGTCTATAGAGCATCCAGTCCAGATTAGAGCAGAAAGATGGAAGACTCCAGAAGCATCTCCAAGAAAAAAGAAACAGAACTGATCTGTTTGGATGTACAGAAAGAATATGTACAGTTCTGCTAGAGTTTGGGGATGAATTCATAGTAGATATATAGAAAAGCAAGCATATGACAAAGCAAGGAATTATGAATTCCAGGAAAAACAATATGTGTGTAAATAGAGACCATGTTACTTTAGTACCCTATCTAGATCAGTTGTGACATCATGTGTGCATCATTATGACATAAACACTGAATATTAATTGGACCAAAATTGTGACACAATCCTACCAGAAGAATTAGAGAAGTGTATGTGTTTCTACATGCACACGCATGTGTAATTTGTGTATTGGGGGGGTGGGGCATTAAGTCAGCAGTTCCCATGCCAGAAGGACAATCAAAATGAACACTAGAAAAATCAGGATAGCATCATAAACATGTTCTATGGAGGGGCAACTGAGTGGCCTAATCAGTTAAGCATCCAGCTCTTGATTTCAGCTCAAATCATGATTGCAGGGTTCTGGGATCAATCCCCATGTCAGACCCCATGCTCAGCGGGGAGTCTGTTTGAGGATCCTCTCTGTCTGTCTCTTTCCACCCCTCCACCAGTTCTCTCTCTAAAATAAATAAACTTAAAACATTTTTTAAAATATTTATTTATTTATTTATTTGACAGAGATCACAAGTAGGCAGAGAGGCAGGCAGAGAGAGAGGAAGGGAAGCAGGCAACCTGCTGAGCAGAGAGCCCAATGCGGGGCTCAATCCCAGGACCCTGGGATCATGACCTGAGCTAAAGACAGAGGCTTTAAACCACTAAGCCACCAGGGCACCCCTAAAACATGTTCTATGGAAATATGGAGATGAATATAAGAAAAACCACAAAAGGAGTTGAAAACAAATCTTCTAGAAGATCAAGATTCAAAAGTGGGAGGGTGGGGTTGCCCTACCCATGATATCTCTTACATAGAAGACATGCTTAGGGCTCTGCTTTTTAAGGTCATAAAGTTGGAAGAACAAAATTTGAAGATAGAAAGAGGATTTTAATCTTACCTGTTCAGGGAAGCATTTTCTATAACCAGGTTTCTCTTAGAAACATTTCTGCATCTTTATACCTATGTCTGTATCATTTTACTTACTTGGGTTTTTCTTCATCTGTTTTGTTTGTTTTTGGTAACATAACAGATGCTTGTTTCAGTTTCTTAGGACCCAAACCCAGACAATAATGTACATTGATAAAAATAATCACTAATGAGAACAACAGGACAAGCCACGTGTCAGGGTTTAAAACACCAGCTTCCACCTCAGCCAGAGCTAACCTGTCCCTCGGTTGTTTCATACTCAAATTCCAAAAATTCTTAGAAGATACAGCAGTTACTGTTTCCAATGACAAAAAGGACCTATCATTTAAACAAAACCACAAATAACACTTTATCTTGATACTATTTGCAATTTATGTTTGTTGTTATGATAAAGCAAATGAGTTCTCTCACATAAGGACATACTTATTACCCTGGTAATCTTATTTAACTATTTCGAGGGCCACAGAGGAATGAAACTCTATGGCCAAAGTGGCCAGAGGGTAGAGGGGAACAGAGAAGACCCAGAGGTGACTCTTCGTAGCTAGGGGCATTGGTGGAGGTTACACTAGTGTCCCAGCTGTGATATCAGCTACAAGAGTTTACAGTAATGTTGGTATGTGTTCAATAGTATTTTGTAAGAGAAAGGGGTAGGGATGAAAATTATGCCAGTGGTTTTCCTCCAAACCCCCCTTGATCAGGTTTGAAGTCCTGGATGCTTTCAGGAAGGCATGAGAAAGTATAAAGGAGGGGCGCCTGGGTGGCTCAGTTGGTTAAGCATTCAACTCTTGATACTTGCTCAGGTCTTGATCTCAGGGTCATGAGTTCAAGTTCAAGCCCCTCATTGGGCTCCACACTGGGCATAGAAACTATTACTAAAAAAAAAAAAAAAAAAAAAGAAGGGCTCCTGGGTGGCTTAGTTGATAAAGCATCTGCTCCAGTCATGATCTCAGGGGTCTGGGATTGAGCCCTGCATCCTGTGTCCAGCTCCCTGCTCAGTGGGGAGTCTGCTTCTCCCCCTGCTTATGCTCTCTCTTACTCTCTCTCTCAAATAAATAAATATCTTTTTAAAAAGAAAAGAAAAGAGAAAGAAAGAAGGACAGTATGAAGGAGCTTCCTGACAAAATTTTAGCCAAGCTATCTAGAATTGAAACTTGATGAATGTTATGTGGGAGATAAATCACAGAGTTCAATAATCCATGGCTCAAATACATGTACATGTGTTTTTGAAATATGTGCTATACACTGAAGCACTGGGAAATTAATTTGTACTTCACAGTTCTTCAGAAAAGATTTGTAGTGATTTCTTTTCCAAAGACAATGGGCTACCTACCTTCAGACTACCTGGGGAATGAGGAGGCCCTTCACCCGAGCACTCCCACAGGATAAAGGCAGAGCAAAAATCAGCAATGGGGAGAACTGTCTGAAGTGGAGACTACACCAGGCATGGGGCATGAGAAACCAGACATCAATTTTCAGCGAATTAAAGGTCTAAGGGTAAATAAGTAAAAAGTACAGATTTATAAGTCATTCCTTCATTTTAATATCAAATAAGAAATATTCATTTTATTTTATTTTTTAAAACATTATTTATTTATTTATTTGACAGTGAGAGAGAGAGAGAGAGAGAGAAAGAGAGAGAACAAGCAGGGGGAGTGACAGACAGAGGGAGAGGGAGAAGTGGGCTCCCCGCCAAGCAGGAAGTCCAATGTGGGACTCGATCCCAGGACCCTGGGATCACTACCCGAGCTAAAGGTAGAAGCTCAATCAGCTGAGCCACCCAGGCACCCCTACATATTCATTTTAAATCTCATGGATTTTGTACCAACACGACTTGGGCATAAAATCAGGAATAATCATGTAATTCAAAAATGTAACCCAAAAGTGTTAAATTCTTTCCCTGTATTCAGTCACTGCACAACAGGGATTATACTGTGTAATCCTTCGGGGTCTCTTGGGTGTCCCAGATACAGTGATTTACTGAAATCAGGTTGTTACACTGTTTTCTAGTAATGGGCTTTTCTCACTCTCTACCAACCAATAGCCACAATCCTTCCTCCCTCCCTTCCTTCCTCCTGTTGAATTGACATCTGTATATCTTCTTTTTTTTTTTTTTTTAGGAAAAAAAAATCACTAATCTTCTTAGACGTTGATGGTGTCAGTGTGAAAACCAAGTTCTTATAGGCTCTAATTGGACACAGCATCGTGCAAAGGAAATTAATGAACACAGGAGCTTCTCAGAGTTTACAATTTATGTGGAAGTTTAATGAGGAAAAAGAGGTCAATGCCTTTCATAAGAACCAAATCCATACAAATAAATACTACTTCGCAGTGTTCTGAAAGTAAGTGTCCAGCAACTGTCTGTCGACTCAGGTTGGCAAGATCCAATTTATGGGAGAAAAGGAAAAAAGAGGGCAAAGAGGAGAGAAAGAAAGAAAAGAGGCAATGAAGCATCTGAATGAAAAGGAGATAGTTTTGAATAACTTCAGGTGGTATGTAACATAGGAGAACAGCAAGATCTCAAATAGAGGTCTTTCTGTTGGTCTTTCTGTTTTACATTTATTATTATCAAGCCTGACAAATATCCAAAAATAACACTTGGTTGGTCATTTTTAGAGCTCATCGCATACATTTTGTCTATTTTTCTGCAGAACGGTTAGCATTCCATTTATTTTTGCATGGGTGTTGGCACACAACATGGGCATAAAACTGTGAAAAATCAAATAGCTCAAAAAGTGTAGGTGGGCTTCTGTGAAATTTGTGCTGAATGAATTTTTAGAAAGGAGAGTGCAGTACTAGAATTGCTGCACATGTGTTCTATTATTAAATATCTAACTCTTCTAAATTGGGAAGGATAATAACAAGTAATCTTGTGGAAGAGCTGAAGACCTAAACAGTACAATTCTAAAACCAAAATAAAACTGTTTTGTTATTTTTTTTAACTTTTATAATATCCTTATGCCATCACAGAATGAAAACAGAGCAACATTTACAGGAGAAAAAAACGGAGAACACCGCCCATCACCTTACCATACTTGCATTATAAAACTGATGATTTATTTCAGTCTTTATCTCCATAAATCCATAATTATTAGTCTTTATACATGTGCATATAATTCTTGTGTGTGGTTTTCCATGGAGTATTGTGCTGTTAGTATTCCTCTGAGCTATTTCAAGAGAAGCAGCAGAAAGAACACTAATTTTTGAGCAAGAAAATATGGTTTCAGTATTAGCACACATTACTTCCCTGGACAGCCAGGACAGTCATCATTTTCTTAGTTACCCATTTCCCCAGGGACTTGACATAATCAATTCTACTTACTCTTCGTGTTCCAGGACATTCATTTCACCAAAGTTTCGTAGGTCTAAACAACAGTGTAAAACACACTTTCTCGATACAGATCTTTTCATCTTTTGAAGAGTATTGTTGATAAAATGCCATGGCAAGGTGAACAGAGTGACATATGCTTTTTATACCTTTTGGTCCTTATGACCAAATTGTTTTCCAAAGGATTCATACCAACATAACTGTTACTAGCAAATAGGATTGCACAGCAGCCTTACCAATATTAGATAGTATATTTAATGTTTTGCTAGTAACATATCTGAAAAAGAATCTCCCACCATACTACTGAGGTTGTATCATCTTTATTATATTTTATGATAATTAGAAGTTGTCAGGAGTCTAGAAAGTTAAAAAATCTTTAAATTATAACCCATAGTCCAATACAGGACTATAGATATAATTTCACCTAGTCTTTAACCCATAGAGAAATTTTTGATAATTAAATCACTGATTATCCTTGACTCCTCATTGTGCTTAATTGCCCTGATTCAGTGTACTGGCATGTCCTGCTGTTTCAAGCCCCAAATCCTTCTCAAGACTGCCCACTCTTCTCTCTTTCCCCTATATGGCCTCAGTTCAACCCCTTCTTAGCCCTCACATGGATTACAATAACCTCTTTTCCATTATTTCTGTCTCCAGCTCAATGGTTGGCATTGTGTACAGTCTAAAATACTAATCGATGTTAGGTGTTACTCCTCTGCATACAGACGCCAATAACATGCCTTTTTTTTTTTTCCCAAGACAAAATCTGAACTTTGTGTCAAAGCACATAAGGCTCTTCACAGCCTAGTTCAGTCTTTAGTCTTCTGTCTCACCATTAACTTCACACCCACTGAACACCCAAACGCTATGCAGTTATAGGCCTTTATCTAGACCACTACCATCTTGCACGACTCATCTCAGGGGTCCACTCCTCTAGAAGACTTCCCTAATCCACATCCTGACAGTACTGACTGGTCATTCATAATTTCATCAACAGATTGGAAACCTCTCATCGAAGCATGTATTCTTCTGTATTCTGGTTGCCTGTTTAGCTGCTGATTTTCCCAACTAGGTTATTGAATCCTTAAGATTAAGATGTACCTTTAAGTGAAACCCCAGTGCCCTGACAAAAATGAACACATGTCTGGTGGATGAATAAATAAAGGAATGAATGGTCCAAGCTCTGTTCAATGTCTTCCAGTGACAGTACCTACTGAACAGTCCACAGCCCACTGTGTTGGTTGTGACCTTTAACAACTGGAGAGCTACTATTAAATTTCTGCTGCATATGACTGGGCAAATGGTCTATTAAGTGTACAAGATGCTGCTAAAGTGTTTGGTGGCCAGAAACATACATGAAATTGGTTATTTTGAGTGATTTACTAAATAGAATACTGGATATTACCTTTGTCATGTGCATTAAATGTGAGGTCCACCCTAATAATAGACAAATACATAGTAGAGAAAAACAGAAATAAAGAAAGAAAGAAAGAAGAATAAAGAGAGAAAGAAGGACAAAAGAGAGAGAGGAAGGAAGAAATAAAGAATAAAGTGTGAATGCCTTCAAGGAAAAAATGAATTTACGGAAGATGGCAGAGCCTCAGGGGCCATCTGACTGTCTCAGAGGGTCCCCCTGCAGATCAGGAAAGGCTGTCTGAAGAAAGCAAGTCTGGAAGGAGGCTGCCCAGAGGCAAAGGTGTTGACACACTTAATGGGCTCTGGCAGTTGTTTTCACACATACTCATAATGGAAGAAGGAGTTGAAGCAAGAGAAACAGAAAAAGAACGTGACCAAGTGTATTTGTATAAAGGAGGAAGTAAATAAGAGGAGTGAACAGACACCATACCCTAATTATTCTATAAGCATGATGGCAACTAAAAAGTTAGGCAATTAAAAAATAAGATGGTCCAGTATTAAGGAGATGTAATTACTATTTGCCTAACTAGAAAGGAAATACTACTACCTTTTACAATCTGTCTAAAGCTTCCCAATAGAACTTTCTGCATGGATGGTCATGCTGTACTGCCTGGTACAGGAGTCACTAGCAACATGTAGTAGCTGAGCTCCTGAATTGTGGCTAGTGTGACTGAGCAACCTCATTTTTCATTGTACATGATTTTAATTTAAATTAAATAGCCACACATGGCTAGTACCCTTTTGGGCTGAACAGATTCTAGACCCCCACAGCTTGAAAAAATAAGAAATCTTTTTTTTTTAAGATGTTATTTATTCATTTATTTGAGAAAGAGAGAGAACAGGGGGAGGAGTAGAGGGAGAGGGACAAGTAGATTCTGCACTGGGTGCAGAGTCTGAAGGGGGGCTCGAATCCACAACCCCAAGATCATAAAGATCATGACATGAGCTGAAACCAAGAGTCAGACACTCAACCGATTGAGCCACCCAGGTACACCCACCGCCCCCCTCCAAATAAGAAATCTTTTAAATTTAAGGAAGAAGGGGACTTAAGGGGCAAGTTAATTTGTTTGGGAGATAATTAAATAATTCTTTCACTGGTCTTCACAATTTGTAATGCACTTTTATATATTTTGTTTAACAAGAGTATAGAAGATGATGATCCATGTGGACTCTCAACAGAAGCACTGAGAAGGGAATTAGAGCCCTGTGTCCTCACCTACTTAGACTGTGGCTCCTGTGGAGCAAAGACTCTCCTTAAGCCATGGGGACAGGTAAAAGACAACAGTGATTAGAAATACAGACTCTACAGCCAGACTGCCCATGCTCAAAACCCAGTTCTGCTTTACTGGCTGGATGACTTTAGTCAAATTACTTAACTTTTTTGTGCCTACTTTTTCCTCCCCTACATAATGGGAACCCTAGTAGTATTGACATCCTAGGACTGATACAAATTAACACATGCAAAACATTTAGAACTATGCCTGGCATACATAGTAAATAAACTGCTCATAATGGATTAACAATTCACCCAGGGATCACAGTCCCCCAGAGGCATAGAGAAACCTCTTTTGGAAGAATGCACGGCTCTGGTCTTGACAGGTCCTTCTTATCACTTTGTCTCATCAGTATCAGATGAGGTCTCAGACAAGGGAAGGCACAGTATTAACCAAAGGATAATAGATGGTCTTCAACGAAGTCTTCCCTCCTGCTGATAACCCAGTTCCATCACCCTGTTAGCCTAATTCTTTTTCTATCTAGTTTGCATGGCCACTTTTTCTTCCAAATTCTAAGAGGCTACAAACTATAGTTAAAATTATGCGCTAAGGGGCTCCTAGGTAGCTCAGTCAGTTAAGCAGCTGCCTTCAGCTCAGGTCATGATCCCAGGATCATGGGATTAAATCCCACATCGGGCTTCCTGCTCAGCTGAGAGCCTGCTTCTCCCTCCCTCTGCCTGCCACTCTGCCTGCTTGTGCTCTCTATCTCTCTGTCAAATAAATAAATGAAATCTTTAAAAAAATTATGCGCTGATCATTTCTGTCAATAGTTAAATGTTTTCATGTGAATAGAGCATTGTAAATGACATTCATAGTCAGAATTCTTAAAGGACCCCTACTTTTCAACTTGCAACTAGGATGTGTCTTATACTCCTAATCTTGCTCTTGGTTACACCCTAGCCTGTTTCTGAACTTTCTCTACTTTTCCAAGCCTCCGCTGTCCCTTCTATCTGTCAGTCATATTCCTTACACCTCTCCTTCCTCCTCTCTCCAGGCAGCTCATTGCTTGGTGTGGGTGGTTAGAAGCTTTAAAGTTTTCTGGAAAGCTCTCCAGAGGAGTGAAATAATGTATCTGTAATTAGAGCTGATGTTGATCACAACAGAATGGAGGTGAAATTTAGAATACCTAAGAAAGAAAAGCATTAAACTAGAGAATAATAGAAATGAATAAATAAATAAATAAATAATTTTCAGGAGTGATGTGAAATAAACTAAAGATTTTTCAAGGTATTACAGAGCTAACAAGCCACAGCATATGACAAGGGTTCCTGTATAATTGCTAAGAAGGAAAATGCAAGAATATTTTTCTAGTCTCCACCAAATAACAAATTCAATGATGTGCTTTGAATCAGCAGAAGAAACCACTCAGGTTGTGAAGATGCTATGAAAAGCAGTCATCTCTGGGGGCTTTATGAATTAATCCTTACCTGAGGCATGCTTTTGCATGCTCAGTGTGAATTATTCTTTGTAAAATTATACTCAGCAGAATAGAAAATGCAGTTTGTAACTAGTTTAACAAACAATAGATTAATAGCATTTCATGTCAGCCATAGATAACTGAAAAGTCAAAAGCCCAAATATATATTTATCAAGAATTCATAAAATATTGTTTTAAATAGAAGGAACCACGTTCTGCCCTTCCCTTTTTGCACTTGGAAAACACTGGTGATTATCCCAATAATTTCAGAGGGCACAAGTCTCTCCAGAACACTAGAATAAAATGTCTTTACAATTCTTCATTTTCCAGTTTGGAATCAAAGAACTCATAAGAAAAGAAAACACAGCCTCCTGCAACAATCTGAGTTACTAAGGAGTCCATTGCTTTTCAGACAATCTTGCACAATATGTAGACAAAGGCTTCAGCCAGCACTGCTCAGTGACATCAGCTCACACTGCAATACATTATTCCCTGATGTGTGTAATAAATTACAGATACTTAATAATTTATCATGGTTGCCTTGAAAGCATCACACAGCACTTAGCATCTAACTCAACAGAAAATAACTATTGACCTCCTCACAACAAATTCCAAAGACCTCATTTCTATACTCACTTGGCTAAATTTCCTTTTAACCCTCTTCTTTAATTTCTCCTCTAAATTTTAAAATAGCGTCTCAGTTGGAAAGAACTTGCAGGGTTATCTAGGGTCAATCCTCCCAATATAGGGATCTCTCTGGCATCTCCAACAGATCACTATGAACAATTTTTCTAATTTCCTCAACATCTCTGAAGCTCTATTCTGTTTGTCCATCGGTAGTCAGCTACTTCGTCTGGTTTGGCTTTACTGTGACTCTTTCCTTAAGAATCTGTTATGTTCACTGCAGCATTCGGACTTCCAAAAGCAGTGGAAATCCGAAGTACGTAAAGGTTAACACTACTCAGTGCTAACACCACAGACTGGAAGGTAAGAATGTCAATCAATGAACAGGCTGTTTATCCTTAATCAATACCAAATCCAGGGTGCATTTTTAGCTGACACACTAAAGTCAAGGTTGGCCTCACACAGAGCAAATCACAGACACCTAATAAAGAATTAATATAGTATCTGTTATTAGGAAATCCTTTTCAGTATTCACAGTGGGTTAACCTACTGGAAGAATTAGAAAGAAAAGGCATAGCTCTCACCATTGAAGAGTACAAGATCTAGCTGGGGAACATAACAGGCATGTATATAAAGGTGGATTATTAAGTTCAAAGTATATTATGTAAATAGCATACAAGAGTGCCTAGAGACTTATAATGCAGTTTAATGAATTGAGTTAATCAAAAAAGATTTTCTTGAAGAGGTATAGGTCTTAAACATTATAACATATTTTTAAGAAGAATGAGCATGCCCTGTGTCCAGAAAAGAATTTATATTATCAGGTCACATAATCAAAATTTCAAAAGGACTATCAAAAATGAATCTGTACAATTCAGGTTAGGAAGGTAAGAAGGAGAGGGAGAGATGAATCTTGCAAATGTTTGACTGAAACTAGACTTGCTATGAAATAAAGTAGAGTGAGTCCAGTTCTGGAGTCATATAATATCAAAAATACAATAAGTGAAGAGGTCTGTCATAATTCTAGGAATCCTTTTTACTATCCAGAAAAGGGTTAGAGCTAGGATGAGAATAATTCTGATCATGAAAAGCCCAAGATTCTTTCCCTAAGGAACCAGATCCTGTGATCTCAGAGAAAGACCCATTCTCTCATGATTGCAAGAATGAGGCCCTCAGAATCATACCTAGACACCAAGTTGGACACCAAGTACAGCTGCAGAACGAATTAGCCCCCAGCATGATGCAATCAATGGAAACATTCTTCTCTACTTTTTCTCAAGAAAACATTGTAAAAGGGACAGACTTCAAAGGCCTTTAAATGAAAGAAAGTAGAGGGTTCAGTTAAGTTGTATACAATCATAGTTGCTAAGGGCAATACAGGATAATATAGATCCTCCTCACTTACAATGCAGTTACATCTCAATAAACACATCATATATTGAAAATATCCTTAGTCAAAAATGCAGTTAATAGACGTAACCTACTGAACAACATAGCTTAACCTAGCCTACCTTAAATCAGTTGAGAACAATTACATTAGTCTACAGTTGGGCAACATCACCTAACGCAAAGCCTGTTTTATAATAAAGTGTTGACTATCTCATGTAATTTATTGAATACTGTACTAAAAATTAAAAACAGAACAGTATGGGTACAGAATGGCTGTAAGGGTACTGGTTGTTTATCCTTGCAACCGCATGGCTGACTGCGAGCTGGGGCCCCTGCTGCTGCCCAGTACCATGAGAGAGCAGAGTATGGCATATCACTAGACCAGGAAAACCTCAAAATTCAAGATTCAAAGCATGGTTACTACTGAATGTATATTGTTTTTGCACCATTGTAAAGTCAAAAATCATAAGTCAAGGATGGTCTGTAGTGCATCCTGAAATATAGATAAGAGTATAGAGATTAATGATTGGATTGCGGTGATTTGAAAATCACTCTAGTGGTAAAATCACAGTTAAACACACCAAAGTCCTTCACCTGGACAGTTTCTCTTCTGTTCACACCCAAGCAGTGACTTTTAACCATTCTTGTTTTCTTCTCTAAATCCACATCCCTTACTACTCCCAATTAGCATTCTGTACTCTTCTTTCTTAATATTTATCATGGGCTATGGGTTGATAAACCTGTACATGCAGGCTGATTATGTAAGAGGAGAGTGTGGAAGCCAAGACACTGTTCCATGGAGATAGTTGCTATGGTTCAAACTTTGGTTCCAGCACTTGGTAGCTGTAAATAAATACATTCCATTCCTCATAATGGTTATTGTAAAGACTAGGAGCTCGGGTATGTGAAGGTGGCAGAGCAATGTCTGGCATGTATTAACTCTTTGATAAAAATGGAGTCATCCCCACTGGATTCATGAGAGCAGGGACCTTGTCTGTTTTACCCACTACTACCTCTCTGGGACACTGCACAGCGTTTGGGATGTAGGAGCTGCTTACTGAATATATGGGGAATGAATTAATTAAAAAGTCATTCTAGGGGCACCTGGGTGGCTAAGTGGGTGAAGCCACTGCCTTCGGCTCAGGTCATGATCTCAGGGTCCTGGGATCAAGGCCCACATCCAGCTCTCTGCTCAGCGGGGAGCCTGCTTCCCCCTCTCTCTCTGCCTGCCTCTGTGCCTACTTGTGATCTCTGTCTGTCAAATAAATAATAATAATAAAAAAAGTCATTCTAGCCTTTGTTACTCATTAAGTCACTGATATTAGTACATGTTCATTTTGGCCCCTTGTTCTTGAGAACTAGGGGAAACACATTATTCCCTTTGTGTGAGGATCATACTTACACTTAACCAAGCATTTTCCCAATACTTGAGAAGCCAAATTTAGGGAAATGTGGGTGGAGGCAAAATCCCCCAGAGTTCTCAACTATGCTATCAAGATGCTTTTACATTGTAAATGTATTAAAAAATTAATAATTCTAGTATATGTTTAAGAAAGGCAAAGAAATGTTCAATCCCTCTAACTAATAAACTGAGGGTCTTTGGGCCAAAAAATGTAATTATTTAGCCCTGCTCTAAATCATTCATAAAAGATGTTTAGTGATGGGTCTCCACAGCGTGCTTGTGACTTTTAAAATTGATTTTGATAATGGTATACACAGAGGTTAAACCACTGAGTTAAAAATAAACATGTCAGTAATTTCTAGGCCAGAGAAAATAGCAATACCAAAAAATTTGAAAGGTAAATAAATAAAATATATCCTTAATTTACTGGAGATACTAAAGTCAACAGACCACTAAATAATATGAGGTTATTCTTACTGGTCAGATTTAGAAATCTCAGGTCCCTTGTGTATAGTTAGAGTCAGGAAGGAGGCAACTACACTTACATCGGTGAAACAAAACATGGGAAGAGACAAGAACTTGTTGGACTGAGTCTATGAGTCAACTTCTCTGTATGATTTGTAGGCTTCTCAGAGAGCCTTGGCCTTCACAATAGCCAAGATATGGAAGCAACCTAAATATCCATCAGTGGATGAATATAGATACTCACACACACACACGGAATATTATTCAACCTTATAAAAGGAAGAAATCCTGCCATTTATGAATACATGGATGAACCTGGAGAACATCACATTAAGTAACATAAATCAGTCACAGAAAGACAAATACTATATGATCTCACTAATGTATGGAACCAAATAGTCAAACTCATAGAAACAGAGGGTAAAAGGGTGGTTGCCATGGGCTGGGGATAGGAGGAAACAGGGAGATGTTGGTCAAAGTTTCAGTTATACAAAATAAGTTCTGAAGATCTAATGTATAGCAACATGACTATAGCTATTACTGTACTGTATACTTGAACTTTGCAAGGAGGGTGGACCTCAAGTGTTCTCATTACAGAAGAAGAATAAGGAGAAGAAGAAGAGGAGGAGGAGGAAGAGGAAAGAGAAGAAGAAGAAGAAAAGAAAAAGAAAGGAAAAGAAAATGATAACTATGTGAGGTGATATATATGTTAAGTAGCTTAATTGTGATAACTATTTCACAATGTATATGTATGTATATTGAAACATCAAGCTGTACACCTTAAATATACAGTTTTCATTTTTTAATTTTACACATAATTTTTATTCATCAATTATGCTTCAGTAAAGCTGAAAAAATAAAAAGTAAAATAAGGTATAATGAAAAAATATATCCTTCAACTCAAATCCCACAATTAGAGCTCTATTTCTCTATGAAGAAATTCTGTGTTCTTTAAACTGGAATACTTTTTGGCTCCATGGAGGTTTGGAGCCATGTACCAAAAGACTGTGCAAAGCCATGGGATAAAAATGGCTTATCTACTTGCAAATTAAGTTTTCCTTGAAGATTTGAGGCAGAGGGAGACAAATGTTTTAACTGGTAGTAATTCAGATTATTTGTTTATTTAAACAAATGGATAAATTGTGCTGTAGAATGCAAGATTTGCATGCCTGTTAAAAACAAAACATGAAACCACAAAGAAGCATTAAGCTTGTGGCGGATCACCATAAGCTACACAGGAGTTTGTGCTGAAGAGGGACACTTCACTGGGAAAGATAGAGAAAGAAGAGGGAAAAGAAGAGAGGTCTTAAAGGCAGAGTTCACAATCTAGCCGAGACCCAGCCCTGCTCAGGAGCAAGGGAATCTGGGAAACCCAGACACACTGGAAATAGGAACCCTCATTACCCAAGCAAGAAGGCAGCAACTAAAACTGATAAGACACTGGCAACGGATACCATCAGAGCCAAGAAGGTGTGTGGGGATGGAGAAGAAAACAATGCAAGGTTTAGATGGGACAAGGGTCAGACCATCAGAACTACCCCCACTTGTTGACTCAGTGACTGGAGGGCAAAGCCAAGGCACACACATGCACACTCATACAGATTCAGAAATGAATTTTGACAATTGTGTTGTAGGGAAGGAAAACAGAATTCAATTAGGATAAAGAAGAAATTGCTTACAGTTGTCCAGATGAACGTACCATATTAGCAAACAACATATGTGTGTCACTTCCAAACTACGTCTCCAATGTACCTGCTTCTTCTCTACGTCTTTCAATGTACCTGACTCTTCTTTGGTCTCCTTTTCCTCTCAGCTGAAATAAATCTTGTTGCCCAGTATAAACTTAGAAAGCAGTTTTGCCTGCAAGTTCAGTGTTTTCAGGGGCAACAGAGATTCAGACTGAGTAAGCTGGCCACCCAGCTCGTTAATTTTACACTGTCATGCAACAGAATATAAGCATGGTTGCTTTCGAGCATATATGACTACTACCAAGTCTGAATTACTCTTGCAACAAAGTCAGCATTACAATGAAAAATCAAGGCTCCTGGGTGGCTCAGTCAGTTCAACATCCACCTTTGGTTCAGGTCACGGTCTTGGGGTCCTGAGAACAAGCCCCACATCAAGCCCTATGTCTGCTACGGTTACACACCTTTCCAGACACATGAATAAGTTTCAGTAATGGAATTACAATGTGGTTGGCTGAAAGGAACTCAACAAATGATGGATATCTAAACTTAAATGATCACTTAATGAGCACTGGGAGTTACATGAAACTGATGAATCACTAAACTCTGTCCCAAATGCATAATACACGAAATGTGAACTATCTTGAATTTAAGTTAAAAAAAAAAAAAAGTCGATCACTTGTCCTATGGCTTTAACACTTAATTTACATTATATCTGTAAAAACTCAGAGAGAAAGCTGAGTGAGTAACAAGACCAGGAGGACGCTAATCTTTCCTATCAGTTTTCATGATGGATAAGTTCCTGAAGGAGAAAGTATCTAGGAGCATGCAAGGCTGGCCACATTTTAATCTCATTTCATAATTATTCAGCAGGATTTTGGTAGAAACTCTCTGACTCTCCAGGGTCCACTCTTTCCTTGTCCTGCTTATTGTAGAATCCCCTGAATTTTATTTAGGGAAATCTTGTTCCTATCCTCCTCAGCCCCAGGTTTCCAAATTCTCTCCTCTTTTTATGTATCCTGGAGGCAAGCATTTAAAACATAAAGAAAATCTCAATTCATCTCATATTTTAAAGGAGGAGAATTTTAATTCTGGCCAGCGGCACCAAAACGGAGTCTTAAAGTGTATTTCGTGTTATACAGTTGATAACACTGCACTGTATAATTGAAATTTTTTAGGGGAGTAGAACTTAAATGCTTTCAATGAAAAATTTTTAAAAAGATAAATATGAGAGGTGATGGATGTACTAATTAACCAGATGGGAGGAATCCATTTATAATATGTGTGATATATATATATATATATACATATATATAAAAAATTACCACAATGTACACTTTAAATATCTTATAATTTTATATGGTGACTATACCTCAATAAAGTTGAAAAAAAATTAAAGATTTTATTTATTTTATTTTGAGATGGAAAGAGCAGGGGAGGGACAGAGGGAGAATTAGAGAATCTCAAGCAAACTCCACACTGAGTATGGAGCTGGACTTGGACTCAATTCTCATGACCCTCAGATCATGACCTCAGCTGAAACCAAGAGTCAGACGCTTTACCAACTGAGCCCCCCAGGCGTCCCTAAAGTCAAAATTTTATAAAAAAGTACATTTTGTTTTACACATATTACATATTGTGTATTCAATTAGCAATAATCGCGCCTCGGATAAACCTCATTGGCTACGATACTGTCACTGCGCAAAGCTACATATTTGTATTCAAAAAGCAGAATCCTTTTTAAAAATCCAGAAAAAAAAATAGCAGCTGCCCTGTTAGAAACTATCACCAAATCCTTCCCACCCCCAGCCTCCTTCGCATCTACGTGTGGCCACAGGACTAAGTTTTTGGCCAGTGAGGTACAACATGCAAGGATCCTGTAACTCCTGTTCATGTTTCCATAAGACATGGTTTACCTCCACTTTGTGTCCAGCTCTCCCACCTCTTGCAGTCGGGAATATGAACTAATGGTTTATACTGGCTTCAGTGCTACAGCTGATGGCAACCCTTTAGGACTGGGCAGAGTAACAGATAGAACTACCCAGGTCTCTAATGGATATTGTAGAGCAGATGTGCTGATCAATCTTGGACTACCTGCCTACTTTGAGACCATTAAGTGAAAACAAAATAAGTTCCTATCTTGTCTATATCTGAGGTTTCTTTGTTGTAGTGGTTCAGCCTGCATCCTAATATGAAGTTGTTATCTAGACATGGAGTATCACCAAAACAAAACTGAAAATAATCTGGCAGTGGCTTAGTGACCAAGGAGGGGGTGATAAGGACACAGATACTTCAGGCTGCAAAGCTGGTGAGTGCTGGAAGTAAAGCCAAGGGCTTCTCTTCTCTAGCGGAAGTTAAGACTGTCACTCAAAGTCTACTTCAAGAAACTCCTATGGAACATTCTCCCATGCCACACAATGGGAGCCAGCCCAGCCACAAAGACTCAGATGGTGTAGGTAGAGCCTTCCCCTTCAAGCTCATTGCTTCAGATGACCTCACGGTAGAAACTTGACACAGGGGTGGGGAGAGTTAAAAATGGGCTGTGCATGGAAGCCAATAAATAAAAGAGGTAGAATCTGCAAGCTTCAGAGTTATAGCCAAAGGTTGCTTTCATACAGAACAGACTGGAAGCAAAAGACTGGAATTTTTGAGGAAATTGCATTGCCAAAGAAAACAAAAGCCTACCTGACAAAGCCAGTCATTGTTCACTATACCAAATCTCAGGTCCCCATATGTGCACCCACGGAAAGCAGGCTGTAAAAGGAGAACAGCTCCCAACGAGGAGACACTCTCCAATACTCACCACAGATGTGGCCACAAAAGGTGGGGGCCACCAAGAACAAAGGACAGAGGAGTTGCTCCCAAAGAACAAGGTAGGGTGGCCACGAAGGCCTAACAGGGACTGTCAAGCAGTTCCTGCCCAGCAAAATGGGGTGGCTGTGACTCATTAGATTCAGCTAGTGCTTCCTATTCTGCCCTTTCCAACTGAGGACTGTGTAGCGCCTAACTCATCTTCTAGTGCAGGCGTCACCAGATCAGCATCTGAACTGACAGAGAGTCTGAACCTCGCCCAGAGATCCTGGCTTCTCAGCTGGGTACAGTAATTGGATGAACTTTGATTTGTCTCCTTTGGAAGGAAGTTAAGAGTGTCTTCCAGTGGGATGAAGAGTGAGAAGGAACACTCGCATGCTAGAGGGGCAAACTATGGCAGAGTCCTTACCTCCAGTGTCCCTTCTCCTTTTGTCTTTTGAAGCTAGGAACTCCCAGAGAGCTGTGAATTCCCTCAGCCTGAGCCTATACTGCCCAGCCTTTCTTGTAGCTGACTAGGCAGGGTCATGTGACTAGATTTTGGCTAGTGGAACATGAATTTTGACAACTGAAGTACATGTTTATCAAAGGAATTCCTTGTCCCCAACTTCCTCTCTCTCTCTCTTTCCCTTTCCCATGAACTAGAATGCAGATGGGATGGGATGTGCCACTGTTGAGCACACAGATGGGAACAGGGCCCTGGATGTGCAGACCAACAAGATAGAAAGAATCTGGGTTTCTGGGTGACTTTCTGGAGCCAAGCCTCCTACTCTTTCTGAACCACCTTCCTAAACAATGTCTATATTGTGGAGGCACTATGAAAACAATAGTCTTCTTTTTATAGCAGCGAAGCCTGTCTCCTAATTAATCTAGGGGAATATTGGGACTCGGTGATTTGTGTACAAAGTATAGGCTGTGCATCCATATGCATGAGCTTAAAGTGAGAAAATAGAGACTGTCATTTTAAAAAGAAAAGAAGGGGCACCTGGGTGGCTCAGTGGGTTAAAGCCTCTGCCTTCGGCTCAGGTCATGATCCCAGGGTCCTGGGATCGAGCCCCGCATCGGGCTCTCTACTCGGCGGGGAGCCTGCTTCCCCCTCTCTCTGCCTGCCTCTCTGCCTACTTGCGAACTCTGTCTGTCAAATAAATAAAATCTTTAAAAAAAAATAAAAAATAAAAAAATAAAAAGAAGAGGAGGTCATAAGATGAAGGAGTGAGTGCACTGAAATCCAGTAACCTTCATCAGAGCACAACTAACAAAATCCATGTGAGTAAGTGAAACTGCATTCAGTTTGACAATGCTCTTCCTACAGAAATAAAAGGAATTATTTTATTATAAATATAAATTTTATATAAATATATTATTTAATTTATATATATAAATTAAGTCAGTCACCTTTTATTTCAATGGGTAAGAGGTAATAATAGAAAGCCAGCTGATCTATTTAGGAAGAAATCCTATTTAAAAAAAAGGTTAACTTACATGAAAAGCAAATGGCCACATGCCCCAATATTTGGCACCAAGTATCAGAAAGGAAAATCACATAGTTAAAAGGCAGTAAACCTTTGTGGTTAAGAGGTCTGCTCCTGAAGTCAGACCTTCCAGTTATACATCCTAACTCCCCAGTTGCTAGCTCTCTGACCTTGAACTCTAACCTAGCCTCAGCTGCCTGTGTCTCAGTTTCCTGTGGATTAAATGAAACAATGCAAAAAGCACTTGTGGCATTGCCCCATTCATAGTAAGATTGCAATAAATACTGTCTAAATTAATTACCACCGGATTGTGAAAAGGTCACAATTAGAAGCCAGAAAAAGACTGACTTCTTTTCAAGCTGGCAAGCCACAAAATGTTTAATGCCTTAGGCTTCAAGAAAAAGCAGAAATTCAATCAGAAAATGTATTTAAAATAAATATACTGATAAAAAGTCAGGTTCATGAATTTTCTTAAATACAGCTTCTAGGTTTGAGGAGCAAATTCTCATTTCTCCACGCTGGCACCCACCTAAAGAAGGAATCAGGCCTTTGAACCCTTGCTTCCTATTTGTGTGATATTGGGCAAGTCCTCAGACATCTTTGAGACTAGGTTTCTTCACCTGTAACATGGAGACAATAAAGCCTCACGGATTGCTATGAGTATTAAGTGAGATAATATGCATAAGATGTTCACTACAATGCCTAGTGCATAGGAAGCCTTCAGATAATGGACAAGGCAAACTTCATTATTGGTATACTTATTGTTACACAAAATAGTGAAATACTTTCCATATGATAAAACAATCACACTCTTGCATGAGTTTGAGACCCACTGATTATAGAGGCCCATACTTTGTGCCATTCTCATGTTAATGGGTCACACTGACCACCCAAGCATGTTCTCCACCAATCTCCATCAATGCCAAAACATTATTCTTATTAGCCTCTTGTGCAAGGATGGGATGTATTTGTGGAAACACAGAGTCTCCCCTCCGCAAAACTAAATGCCTCACATGAAATTGTACCCGCATTGCTATTTCTTAGTGCCACAATCTATCCAACTAAGATGACCATTCCAAGTTTGGCTAAGTAATAATTACAACAAGTTTGTGTCACCCAGCATCCTCCAAGACACAATGATTTCACAAAACTAAAATTAAGTTTGCAAAGAAAATGCCCTCTTAGCTTTCAGAATGCTAACGGGGACAATTAGTGTCACGGGCTAATCCAGCATCCAGGGTGGACTGGGGCCCCTTCACCTTCATCCATTCATGGCAATGAACCTGAAATTAAAAAACATGTTTGAAGAGAAAATGAGACTTTTCTTTTCTGGATTAAAATAGAACCTTTCCTCACCCACCTATAATTCCAATTCCTCATCCCATTCCCATCAGGATAGAAGATATTTGGCATTGCTCCTTTTCATCCATTGTTTCATCTTTATTTTTAAAACAATCAATCTTGCCCAGGGAAACATGTTTATAGTGTTTCCTCTTGCAGGTTTCTGATTATAGTCACCACCCAACCTGACCCAATTTTCTAAACTGCTTTTTCTCAGCTGTGGAGCTGCTTGCTGAGTGGTTTCACAGTTCATCTGCTTCAATTCGCTTTCGCCATAGTCCCTAAACCATCTTGGCACTTATGGTGGGCACTTCATGAAATGGTCCACACTGTTGCCCTTCTTCACTCAGGCCCCATGGCATATGTGGACCCAGGTGACACCACTTAGTGGTGGAAGAACTAAAACCAGAATCCATCGTCTTTGTTATCACCATGCAGACAAGAGCCCTTGATCCTCTGGAAATCAGAAGAGAAATTAATGGGGGTATAGCTCAGTGGTAGAGCATTTGACTGCAGAAGAGAAATTAAAGAACTTCAGTTAAAGTGTTCTACTGGGTGACCTCATGTAGGCACAGTCTTACTCTAGGACTTCTGGCTATGCTGTAATATCCCCTTATTAAGTCTTGGCTGTCTTCTAGGATTGTCATTTGGGGTCTTCGTCATCGTCATCATCATCTTCTTCTTCTTCCCTTCCTCCTCCTCCTCTCTCTTCCTTTGAGGATGTTTTCGACTCTGTCCAGTTGAACTGCTTGTGCTTGGCTGGTTGTCCCGGCTAAGAGCCCAAGCTGGAGCCAGTGCCCACTATGTAACCACTGCAGATTAGGTGATTGAAAGGGGGCTTTGTATACCATTATTTGTTTGCCTGGGCAGTTTTGAGGCTATTTGTTTGCATCTACCTTGAAACAAAGGCAATGACAATAAGGCATAGAGTGTTACACATTTTAGTTCACCATCTCCACAGCGGGTCTTAATATAGGAATGTGACCCAAGTTCAAATTCTACCTAATCATCCAAACCAAGTCCACTTGTCCCTACTCCACTGAGCCTTCCCTCACTCCCACATTCCTGTTTCTTCTCTGAAAAGCCACAACACCTTCCTTTATATCTCTCATGACTGTTATTTCCAACCATGTGCTGAAATGGTTCACATCATGTTTTATCTCCCCTACTCACTCAAAGCCCTTTGAGAACAGTCTCCTTGCCCAAGAGCCTTCCCAGGGACCTGCACTGTCTTCACCACATGCTTAGGAAACAGTGGGCACAATAGAGATCCAGTGGGTCTCTTCAACCTGAGCAGGAGCAATTCTAATTCTTCAGTTTCTGAAACAGTCTTGCTATAACCAAAATAAGCAAATTAGAGCCCTTCCTAGAAAGGGCCTTAATTTATGTTTATTTGAATCTGTACTGTTTGCAGAACAAGTTCACATACCTTTTTAAATAGTTAATTTTCACTTCCAGAAAAGTATAGCAAACAAGGTTGCATTCAAATGTGACTGTGGTGACAGAAGTCATAAACTCCAAAGTTGCTGGAGTTATAAGTAATCAATACTAAAAATGAAAATTCTATCTACCTAGAAACATTTCTTTTAAAAAAATCTGTTAAGTCCATCCCTGCTTAAGAAAAATCTTCCCTTTCTTTAAAAACTGAAATTTGATTTACAGTTATAATGCACTTTGTCATATCTTTCTGCAATACTTTTCCTCATCTGGATTGGAGCAGAACTTTGAGAGAATTAGTTAAGCCTGTTAACCTCATGAATTGTTTTCTAGGTAATGAAATTGAGAGGGTTAGAATTTTAAATTTAAATTTAAAATTTTTCATTTAGAAAACTACTTTCTGGATGGCTTGATTACATGAGCAAACAAATCTCCAAACACCCACATCTCCAGCTAAAGACAATACCATGGAGGTCCATCACTACTATTTTGAGAATGTGCCTATTTTTTTAAATCCAAAATTTCTTGGTAATGAAGTAGTTACCATGTGGTCAAGATAACCATCCAGACCTATATGTTTTTATTTATTTATTTTTCATTCTGCTTGTCTTTTGTCCTTCCTTCCTTATATCATTTTCCCGATTCAGGCTGTAAAAGTCGCTCGAGGGCTGAGACCATATTGCCAATAGTTCACTTTAATTGGAAGCAGTAGGTGCTTAAGCACTCATTACCTGACGAGGAACATTGCAATAACAAGCTTAGTTTGTAGGTCAGTGCTAATAGGGTCAAGGTCCTGGACCTGACACAGGTGGACGTTTGCTCTGCTCCATGACAATAAGCCAAATGCTTTGGTTTGTGCGGTTGCTCACCCATTGTGGTGGGAGGAAGGGTGGTGTGGCCCATGAGGAGTATGTGAATATTCTAGTTTAAGTTCCTATTATAATCAGGGTTGAAGAGGTACAATGAAACATTGTTAAACTCAGAAGAATCAGGTTATGGTCAAGGTCAAAAGCGCACTCAGTGAAGATAAGACTCATTAGTTCTCAATTCTGTTTCTCTAACACACATGAGCCGTGCTTCCATCCAGAACACAGACTCATGAGCACTGATCATCAAACAGAGAATATGCTCAATGGGCAGGTGAAGGGGGCTATCCCCATACATATTTTGGAGGGAAAAAAAGGGATCCCTGTAGATAATGATAACCTAGTACTGAACTGAAATTCAATCAACTGAAACAATGTATATGACACATTTTTGATCTCATTAAAATACAGCTTATGATTCAGTAGGTCTGGGGAGGGACCTGAGATTCTGCATTGGTAGTAAACTCACAAGTGATATTAGGGCTGCTGGGTCCTTAGACCTCACTTTAAGTAACAGGATTTGAGGGACCTCAGAGTGGTGGGTGCATAGGAATCCTAGAGCTCAAGCATCTAAACGGTCAGAAAACGTTTGAAGAAACTGACAAATACTAGTGGTCAAGGTCATCAAGTTTTCAGGAATCCAGAGAACAGATGACTCACAATCACTCAGAAAGAGTGGTCAAAAGTAAGTTGTTAACAAGTGCTGAGAACTGAGTCAGGTCCTCCTCTGTCTCTGCTTCTAGAGCAGGCAGCCAGGGGCCATGGGACACAGGGCAGGGGCCCGGTCTTGTGGTCACTGGCACAAAGTCACTACAGCTGATCTTAAACAGACAGGTGTGGTGGTGCTGATGGGAGGCAAGGAAGTAAACGGTACTAAAACCTTAGATCCCTGCTGTAAGGTCAAGATCAGAATTATACAGCTATTGGTCAAAGTCTGGTACAAGTTTTATAGATCATTTTACCCAAAAGTTGCTGGATGTTTGGGCTTTGCAGTCTTCCCCATTTCAAATACATTAAATCATTACCTCAGGCTCCACTTGACTTTAACAGGGTGGAATAACTCTTGGGGTAACCCAAGGTGAAGTCTTACTCACTTTTCCCCTTTCTAGTTGAGGTCTCTATATAGCAGGTGGTGGGGCAGCTGAAACAGGCTTACAGAGTCATGTACGCAAAAGAGCTACAAGTGAGGGTGAGTCAGCTACAAACTCAATATAGAGTAAATAGTTCGACAAATTTACATCCATATATGGATTGATTTAGACATTTGTCAAATATTTGCCAAAAGAGCTTTTCCTTTGTCTAAGGAAGACACTTTCTCTCTAAGGGACTCATTTCACTGGTGAGTGTGACAAAAGTTTAAATATTTAAGGTCTAAGCTGAGAAGGTACATTACTGCTTTCTGTATCTTTCCAGATAGCTCTGCTTCCTCAACCTTCCTGGGCCAAATACTACTAGCATGCAAAAAAAAACTGAAGTCCTTAAGTTAGTATTGTATACACGAGACACTAATAGTCCCCATCAGAATCATGAAGCCTCTCCAAAGAACGCCCAGTGACATGATAGAGTTAGCTGACATGGACCTTCCTCTGACGACAAACACATAGAGAGTTGTATCAAACATAACGAAAATAAATATGATAGCATCATCTGAACTCGAAGGAAAGAGAGAAGATTCTCAGGAGTCATAAACAAATAGGGAAGTCAAAATCAGCTAGAGCTGAAGCTGAGACATCCAAAGGTATATTATTTGTGTATATGGGTACTAAAGGTCAGTCATGGAGTCCTGGCCTTGGACATTGACCCAGTGGGGACCCAGCCCACCAGGTCTTTCCAAGATTTGAGGAAAAGACAGGAAAAATTCCACCTCTACCCAGAAGTTTAATTTCTACTCTAAATAGATATAAATTATTAAAGATGTTAAAATAATAGAAAAAGAAATTCAGAAGTGATCGTTGCCATTACCACCTTAAATTCAAATTGTCCCAATAAATAGGAAAAAAAGCTTTTTATGACCTTGATACCCAAGGGATATCACAAACAAAAAAAGACAAACCACAGACTGAAGAAGGATAAGTGTATGTACATAAAATATAGAGAGTATTAAGAACATAAAAAGGACTTACAAAAATCAATAAGAAAGAGCCAAAAAATCCTATGGAAAAATTAATAAGAGATACATGCTGGCATTTCACCAAGATAAGAGCCCAAATTCTAATAAGTATTTTGGAATTGGCTCAACTTCAATAATAATAAAAAAGGTGAAATAAGTAATAAAATGATACTTCACATCTATCATGATGACAAATATTAAAAAGTCTTGTGCCAATTGTGGGTTAAGAGCACGAAGTCAAAATCAGAAATCTGCCCACCAGGTTCACAGTGACTACAGAAGCATGGGACCAGACAAATAGCTAGCTGACCATGAAGTCATGAACAATAATAAAAGTTTATTGTTTTAAGCTACTGAGTTTTGGAGTGATTTTGACATGCCTTAATAGCTAATACATATATTCACCGTATCTGAGATTTTTAAGAATGGAAAAAAGGTCCATCCATTCTAGTAAAAGTGACCTGCTGATTCATACCTAGACACAACATGCAACAACTTCAAGCCTCCATTATTAACGTCATCATTTGAGTCTGACATCAGAACTTGTTCTATTTTCCCCCACAAATTATCCAATTTCTTATTTAGAAGACATCTGCTTCATCTTCCATGAAGTTGGAGCTCCACCAACCTAGTCCCAAGTGGAATCTTGGAGCATATCATCCAGCATGGTGTGTCATGTGCCTTCATTTACCCTTCGTCAAGTTTCTCTAACTGATGCTGAAGAAAAGACAAAACAACAGATTGCTCATAAACGTGTGCTGCATTTGGTGGTAGAGTCTAGCCAAAATGAATATAAAGAGAAATCATGTCATTAAGTCTGCTCCAAACTGAGTCAGCTGCAACACAGAGCATACCTCAGCAGACAATATTATTCTGCAACTTGATTTAGTTACATAGATCAACAGACTGATGTGGCAGAAGGGTATAAACCTGAGAATTTGGAGTATACATTCTGCTACCAACACTTGCTACGACTTTGGGCAAGTTATTTAAACTCTAGGTTCTCTTTCCTTTCCCTATCCCTTGCCCTTCCCTTTCCCTTTCCTTTTTTCTTTCCCTTCCCCTGTTTTCTTCCTCTTTTCTCTTCTCTTCTTTTCTTTCTTTTTACATAAGGAGGTTGGATGACTTGTCTCCTAGGTTTCTCCCAATTTGAACATTCCATGATCCTGTGACTGTGAAGCAAGCCCTGAGGCCTTCTGATCATAAAAGTAACCTTTTCATTCCACTTTAGTCTCTAGAGATTTTGGTGTCCTTTCTCTCAGTCCAAATCACTCATTTTAAAAACTTGGACTGAGATGAAGATTTTAGTTAAAAGTAGGCTGAAAAGTAGTTGCTATCAGAAGCTCCTTTATTCTTCATTGTTAAATTGGCTACATTGCAAATGTTCTCCAAGGAAGAGATGTTGGTAATTGTGGGCAACATCTTCACCTCATAGGTAAGGAAACTAAGACCCTGAAAGGTCTTAATAATTTACCAAGTGCCATACAAAATCTTTGCAGGCAGTATGAGCTCTAATTTTATGTTTTCTAATTCCTGGTCCATCCATTAATCCATTCAAAGAAGACTTGTTGAACACTTGTCAGATGCTATGCTAGCCGCTAGGGACCCGAGGAGTCCCAAGACAAACTCATCGCCTTCATGGAGTTCACAGTCCGGTGCAAGTGAGGATGCAGGAATCAGTCACACAACGTAAGGCAAAGGTGTTTGTGGAGGTTTGAGAACCCAGAGGGAAGTATATCTCACTCTGTTTGAAGAGACATGTAAAGGCTCATGGAAAAGGAGACAACTGAGCTGCATTTTGAAAAATAAGGAGTTTAGTCATACAGAGCAGAGGAGGATAGAACAGAGAAAATGGCATTTGCACAGGCATTTAGAGCATACACACATGCACACACCCCATATGCAAACACACACACACACACACCCCACATACATACAGACACACACACTTTTGGGAACTGTAAGCAGCTAATAACCTTGAATCTAGGATAAAATTTGGGAATGTCAGGAAACATGAAAGAAGAAATGGGCAAGAATAGATAATGCCAAGGAAAGAAGCTGATTCTTGCCTAAGGAGGTAAGGAATGAGCCAATAAAAGACCAAAACAGGTAAAGGACATAGCTATCCTTGCTTTTAACAAAGAGCATGCTCCTAACGAAGAGGAGACAAGAAGACCCAGCTAATGACTTAGAGGAACAATTGATTCAGAAAGGAATGAGAGCAGTGGGAGGCTAACGAACGTCTACCGCTTTTCCCGCTTATCTCTGCTGGGTTTCAGTCCCTCCAGCCCCAAAGTGCCATTCACCATCCAAAACCTGACCCTATGGGGAAGGCATTGGATATGCTTAGGGTTCTCAGCAGGGCCAAGCCTAAGGCCAGAGCCCACTGCTGCTCACAGCTGAACTAGTGAGCAAAGGCTGTGCTGATCCTAAGAGAAGCAAGGGAATCACTGAGACCCACAAGATTCCATCAGATTTAGCACTAAAGTAGCAAAGAGTCCAACAAACCTGGGTGGAATCTTACAAGTGGTATACTAACTTAAAAGCCATGTGACTTTGACAAGGTTATTTCACTTCTCCAAGATTCAGGTCCTCATCTATGAAATGGAGATGCATTAACACCTGCCTCCTGTCATGGATATGTAGTAAAAGAAATGGTATGTGTGAGGCACTCAGCACAGATCTGGCACACGGAAAGCACTGAGTAATCCATAATTACAATTATTATCATTTAGTGTCATGCAGTCGAGCACCCTGCCTATTCAAGAAGACTGGAACGTGACAGATGGTCTTAGAAGCATTCTTCTTGATATCTTACCCCCTTTCTTCCACTCTAGAGACTTCAAGTGACAAAATGGTACATTAAATGGGCCTCTCCTCTGTCCATTGCAGCATTTCTTACATTCTTAGGAAGCAGATTCAGTCCAAGCCCAATAAAGTGTTAGAGCTACTCTTGGAGTAGCTATTAAATTTTTCTTTAATTATTTTCTTCCTTGTACCACTGAGTAGACACTCTTTTAAAATGTGCAAAGAGGGGCACCTGGGTGGCTCAGTGGGTTAAAGACTCTGCCTTTGGCTCAGGTCATGATCCCGGGGTCCTGGAATCGAGCCCCACATCGGGCTCTCTGCTTCGCGGAGAGCCTGCTTCCTCCTCTCTCTCTGCCTGCCTCTCTGCCTAGTTGTGATTTCTCTCTGTCAAATAAATAAAATATTTTTAAAAAATGTGCAAAGAGTACCAGAATAAAAATACATTTTATAGGCTTATATTCAATATGAAAACAAAAGAAACCAGTATACCTGCCACCATTCCTCCTAATTCATGGTGGTTTTGAGAGCTAAGAGTTGGGGTTAAGAATATCCCTTTAGATGGGAACTTGGCCGAATTTTTATCCACTCATTTCTTTCCTTCATGAAAAAAAAATGAAAGTAAAGCTAAATCTTGTACATCGCTGGAAATTTTCATGTCTTAGCACCATCTACAATGTTGGAAACATTAAGAGACAAGCAATATTTCTTGTATAATGGAGCCAAAAGAATGAGGTTGGGTGGGAAGGAGGAACAGAGCAGAGGAGACTTTGGGGCAGGGGGATTTTTACCTCAATAATTCTTCCTCAAAACTTTGAAACTTTACTTACAACTTTTAAAAACTATAGTCATGATGGAAGTGTTTCTTTCAGACCTACAGCCTTCTTGGAAGCTTCAAGGTTCTTGTCAAGCATTTTAGATCAAAGACAGGGTAATGGGTATTAAGGAGGGCATATGTTGTGATGTGCACTGGGTGTTATATGTAACTAATGAATCATTGAACACTACATCAAAAACTAATGATGTACTATACAATGGCTAACTGAACATAATAAAAAATTAAAAAAATAAAAAGATATGGGCTTGAAGTTGAAGTTAATTTCACTTTGTAATACCACTAAAATGAACATCATAAACAAAAGTTTTAAAAGCAAGGGATTGATTCCTTGAATTCAAACATGTCTTTTATAGGTAACTATTTTGCAAAGTCATATTTACAAAAAAAAAAAAAAAAAAAAAAATATATATATATATATATATATATATATATATACACTTGGTTGAATTGAGGACCCAGGGAATTCAGACATCCAAATTTACTGAGGTTTTTTCAGTTAGTTTGTCCCTCTGCTAATTCAATTTTGTTTCATATTTGATTGATCAGACCGTAGACTAAAATGACAAAATTATCTGGTTAAATCTTCTGGGAGGAAGAATAATACTGCAGAAAAATATTTACAATAAAATTTTAAATGATGAACAACACAGGTGTATGGAATAGGATACAGTTTGGTTGAAATATATATACTTTTTTCAAAAGAGACTGTGTACATAAGCATAGAAAATTATCTGGAAGCATTCATACTGAGATAGTAACAGTGATTTTCTCTGGTAGTAGCATTAGGGACAATTTCATCTTTTTATGTATTTCCTTTCTCTCTTTCCCTCTCTCCCTCCCCACTCCTTCTTGACCTCTCTTGCCATGAAAACAGCTCTTAATTACTAAAAAATACTAAATTACTAAAATTAATAAATTACTAAAAAGTTTTTTCAGTTGTGTATATAAACCAAAACATCAAAAACTTCTGCTTGGAGTATAAATCAGTATAACATATAAGAGCAATTAGCAACAGAGTAATGATTATCATCCCCAGTTTTTGGCTTAACATGTTCTATTGTTTCCCACAGTTTAAATTTAACTCTGGGAGGTGATTGTCCTTAAGAGATATTGAGGCATGAGGATACTAAATAACTTGTCCAAATTCACACCACTAGTAAATTATGAAAGTCCAAAACTTCTGATGGTCCAAATTCAAAATGGCAGAGACTGCTCTTAATCATCATGTGAAGGTGTGAACAAAAGTCACAGACATCTGCAAAGACATCTCTAATCATGTTAAGCTAGTAAATTATTATTACCTCTGCTTTGTTCCACTTGGACTGGTATAAATACCGTAGCTACATCTACCAACTTTGCCCAGTCTGCTCCATTTTGAAATATTTTTTTTAAGATTTCCCCTTTACATCTTGTTGTTAATATTAAACTTCTTTAGCCTATTAACTGGCATGCCTTTCTCCTACAGAAAGTAGAGTATGAAGAAGACATTGTCATATAGCTATACAACAGGCTACAAAACAGCTGTTAAAAATATTAAGGAAGATCTCTATTAATTGATATGGAGCGATTTCTAGGATATACTCTTATGTGAAAAAAAATCAAAGTGCAGAAGAGTATCTCTAGTACAGTACCTTTTATAAAAGAAATAAGTGATTACAGGAAAATACTTGTGTAACTGCCCATTTGTACAAAGGAAATACAAAGAGGATTAACCTGAAAGTAAAGAGATTGGTTATACATAGAGGGTATGAAAGGGCTGGAAAGAGGGGAGAATGGATGTGGGGTGGCAGGGACAAGGATACATCACTTTGTAAAGCTCCGGCTCTTAGAATCACAGTTATGGTTCATACTTTCCCCATCTCCCCAAGCAATAAATAATTAAAGCTTGGACAAGGAACAAAATGCAATGCAAAAATGCAATACAAAAATTAAAAATGAACCTAACTCCATTACAAATGAATCACAAAACCACAGTAAAGGGGTGGGGAATAATAAAACTACCCTAAATAACTGAAAAATAGTGTCCTGATTGGATGCTGTAAGGCTGAAGACAAAAGTAACTACATGAATTCTATAATTTTGTCATTAAGTGTGTTTCTTACATGGGTAGAGTTTAACAATTTTGAAACAAACTTTATGTACGTACTAGAATTAAGTAAGTAAATGCATTGTAGAAAACAGGAACCAGATTTTTCACTACCGGAGAAAGAAATTAGAAATAAAGGGGGAAGACAAAAGTGAAGCCTGATGTAACAGTATAAATGCATGTTAATATTGAATTATGACCCATAGAATCAAATAAATATCCATTAGTCCATACTCATGGATATAAATAATTATCTAGATAGATGGGAGAGAAAGATAGCTGACTTACTATAGAATTCCAATAAATAAATGTTGAAGGGAAGAGAGGAATAGAAAATTATCATGAAGCAAATAGCATAGTAACTATTGCTACAGAACTGAGGTCCAACAATGCATGCTAAAATCATGGGTGAAAATTTGAAGAGAAATAGGATTTCCCTAGTCTCAAAGCATGTGCCCCAAGGTATTTGTTAACAACAAGGGAAAAGGTCGTAACTGTCAAGGGAAGAAATCCAGCAGAAATAATTTTAACCAAGGAATCAGCATCAACACTACCAGTAATAAGACATATGGCCATTACAAACCCCATGATACAATGCACTAGGGACAGGGCATCTTCTCTGGTGTTCTTGCCAAAAATACATACCCTCAATCCAATCATGGGAAAACAGCAGACAAACCCAAATCAGGAAACCTTTGGCAAAATAACTGATCTGTACTCATCATAAAGATTAAGGAAAGATGAAGTACTACTCAGCTACAGGAGACCATGGAGAAAGAAAGCAACCAAATGCTGTGTGGGATACTGAATGGAATCCCAGAAAAATAACCACATGATTTGAATAAGGTCTTTATTTAAGTTATTGGTGTTATGCCAGTCTTTATTTCGTGATTCTGACAACTGCACTATGGTTAAGTAAGATTTCAACTTGCGACTTTCATGTATCCCAGCCTAGGACAGGGATATACAGAAACTCTGCACTAGTTTTGCAACTTTTCTGTAAGTTTAAAGACAGTTCAATATCAAAAGGTAAAAGAAGCTTTGCGCAGTGGCAGTATCGTAGCCAATGAGGTTTATCCGAGGCGCGATTATTGCTAATTGAAAAGGTAAAAGAAAAGATGCTGTCTTTACTCTGACAGAATTGAAAGTACTTTTGAAGAAGTAAATCTGTTTTCGAGGAGAAAGACCAAATTTGGGAGGAAAATACTCTAATGTGAAAATAATAGCAAGAAAACTACTTTTGGCCCAAAATTCCCATTTTTTGGCCATGATAACTTAAGAATCTGCATCAACATTTCTGCCCCTTGTATTCAACCCCCTTAAGAGCTTTTATTCCTCAACTATAATCAATCTTAATATTCCAGTTTTAGCAGAGACATCTTTCCCCTCCCCAAAGATGGGGCCTTAAGAAGCTCTTTGTCATCTCTTAGCTGTTTACAATTTCAGCTGTGAATAACCTCCAAGACATCTGATTTGGGGCCCAAAGGAACCCTATGGCTGATATGGACAACTCGGTCAGTTTGTTTCACTTTCATCCGCTGAAATGTTGTATTTATTTGATGGCTAACAGCATGAAAAAGCCAGGTTGGGTTTTTTGGTAGTTTTTCTTTTTTTTTTCTTTTTTCCTACTCCTCTATCCCATTCTCTCCCCTATTTAACAGTGTCTGTCAGAAGAAGAGCTACCAAGAGGCGGCTATGCAAGTTAATCAGTCAGGGCCTGAGCGCCCAGGAACTGTTTGTTACAACAGCAAAGGGAATGAAGCATATATAATGAAGCCTCCAAGCAACAGACTAATTAATACCTCTCTCTTCTTTGAAGAAAATGACCCAATATTGAACTCCAGTGGATTATACAACATTTTAATTTACTATCTGCTAAAAGGAAGACTACTTTATAAAATGCATTCCTATTTATTCATTCTCTTATAACACTAGTAGTCATTCAAATTGGACCCCCCGGCCAAGGTCTTAAAAGAAACTTGACTAGGACAAGTAGATATTTAATATATGCCAGTATTCTCACGCCTCTTGTTTCTACCGAAGCAGATACCATATGGAAAGAATCTTCTGTGTTGCTGGCACACAGGGGTACCAGTAACTCCCACTTGTTCCTTCCACCTTTCCTCCCTCCACTTTTGCTCATGTTATTATTGGTCAAGTGCTTACAGAGATTTGCCTTCCAGAAAACTATTCAGAATAAAAGGCAGGAGATAAACACTCTTAGAAAAAACAAAGGAAATCTCCTAGTCAAATGAAAAACTGCTTTATTAGGAATGAAGAGTGGCAGCATGGCAAAGTCCTAAACCTCACTTTGTTGCTGGGCATGGGAACATGAACATCTTACGACTCTTGGAGCCTTTCCTCACCTGTGACTAAGACACTGGAGCTAGATGGCCTTGAATGAACTTCCCAGGTCAAAAATGATCCTGCAGTCAAATGTTCCCGCAGATGAAAATACAAATGTCCATGTCCCGTGCGATATTTGGGATATACTTAACCCAAAAATTACTCGTTGCTTATCCGGAATTCAAATTTAACTGAGTGTCCTATATTTTAATCTGCCAACTCCCCTTCCCCCTTCTGAGAAATGAATAAGTAATGCTATAACTTAACTTGCAGGCCTGGATTCTTCTATAAATCCACCACTTCCTCACTGAGGTACTCAAGCCATTTATTTAATTTTTCTAATTCTGTTTCCTCATCTATAAAATGGGATAATAATCATTGTAACTTGCTCATAGGATTGTTGTGGGAAGAAATCAGTCTATATGGTGCTTAGCAGAATATCATGCATCCAATAAATGTTTGCTCTTATTATTGGAATTACTTTATTATTATGTTTGCACTGAATAAAGCATTTGTTAAAAGAGCAAACAAGTCAATAAGCAAAGTTTGGTTTTATCAGAAAGACAGAAAATGTCTTTGCTGAACAAGGTAGAGGGAGAAGAAGAGTCTGTGAATAAATTGAGACTCCCTAAATTGCACTGTAAGATTTTCCTGTAATCCCTTAATAATAATTACTGTCAGGCTTCAGAATGAGGAATGCTTACAGAATTTTCTTCCAATGTTTTATACATTTCATTTTTCATTTCAATTCAGAATAAAAGTCAAAAGAATTGGAGTGAAACAAGTGAGATAAGCCTACACAAAAATGAGGAAAAGGAACATATGTAAATTAAGAACACACTTATCACTGGCCCTTTAAAAAAAAGAAATTGACAGGGACCTCTAGTGAAATATTTCTGTCTAGAGACTAGTTTACAATCCCTTCCAGGATTACCTTTGCCTGGATAGCAGCCAATATTTGAGCTCTTCTCTTCGAAGGGTCCTATCTGCCCCTTCCACCTTCATGTTCTCAAGAAGTCTCCTAAGAATCCATCAACACCAATACAAAGGCTGTAAAATAACATTTTCCTCTTGGCTGGATGCAAAAACCAGAGTAGCAGAAAGCTTCTCAATGAAAATTGTTTGAATCGCTATCAACCCATTCTTTCTGCTGACTAGATGGGTAAAAAATTGATAAATAAAGGGGTTTTAAGTCTCCAGTTGCACCAGCAGTTTCCAAAAACCATTCCTTTTTTCCCTGGAGCCAGGATCAACATAAATGATTCACTGTCTTTATAGCTAGTGTTCATAGGTATTTGAGGGTACCCCATGGACTCAAATGAGTTCTTTTTCTTTATCTGGTCTCAAGAGATTAATTATTTCTGTCAATGCAAGTCTGTCTTCTTGTTAACGAATCCCAATGGGTCCTTTTCCCTAGTCCATCAGATAAATTCCAGATTCCAACATTTTAAGGTAATTTTTCCCCTCCATTACATTGTTGTTCAATTGTGCTGTCTCTAAAGAATATGTGACTTTCTTTGAGGTCATCAATCCCCCCCCCAACTTCCTTAATAAGAGATCAGCCTGACAACTTCATCAATTTCACAAGTATACATTGATGTTTGCAGTGATTATAGGAACTCTGTTCTTATAAATCACATTCCCATTTTAATGGTAATCTTTAAAAGGAACCTCGGGCAGTCAAGTAGAGAGTGGAATAGATTAAATGGCAGCCTTTGCACATGTATGTGTGACCTGCTCCGCAGAGAGAAGCAAATTCAGAGAACTTTATTGTTACCAACTATCTAAGAATAAAAGCCCCTTTAAAGCTATAGGAACAAAAATGTGCATGTGAACATACTTTATAGAATTTAAGCTTATCACTATAAAATCAGGGTATTATTGTTTTATTTAGAGAAGAAAGAGGAGAGAGATGCATAGAGAGCCACCTTGGAAAGTCTCCAGTGAAGAAATATGATGAGAGAAAAGACAATGTATTGTGGACTCCACTCTGTTTCTATTATTTTCTCTCTCTGAGCCTCAGTTTCATTTATAAAAGGCAAATGACAATACCTCCCTCAGAGTTTCTTATTTGATTAACATAATAGTATACATAACATCACCAAAAATAGGGTCTGACAGTTAGTAGAAGTTCAATGAAGGCTAATTTCCATTGTGACCCTCTTCTTCAGCATTCCTTTTTCAAATGCAAATATAACTGAAGAGGCCGCAACTTGATTCCTGTATTGCTTCTGAACATTTTCTTTATTAACCCTGCAGGCACAGGAACAGGGAAAACAACAAGCATGTGGTAGGAAGGGATCAATACTGATGAGGAGAGATGAATCATGTCAGAATTCTCCATAGAATACAGTAGAAGCAAAGGTTATTCTTAGGCTTAATTAAACTCACAAAGTTTATCTTTCTCTCTCTCATTGCAGAATTCTTCACCCAAGGTAGAGCTTACTATTAGTGTGAAAATGAATCAGGAAGATAAATCTGGAGAAAGAAAAATAATCTGTGCAATGGAAGACCTTCCAAGGAAGACATGCAGCTTTTTCAACCTGAGTAGCCAGTCTCAGAAGCAGAGGCAGGGAATATTGTGTGGTAACTTTTTAAAGGTTCCACAGATGATGCTGGTGCCTGGCAAAGATGAGGCCATTGTACTGATGTAGAACGAACTTGTGCCTAGAAGATAACCAAGCTCAAAATCAGGGAGCTGAGCAAAATTAGTAAGCACTGAAACATATTAGCTGGGGGGGTGGGGGCTGAAAACCTGTAATATAGGAGTTCCCTCTACATCCCCCATGGAAAGTGAGACCTCTTCCCTTAAACAATAATCTACATGAGAAAGAGCCATTGTCTACTGTATTAAAGGGTTTCTCTACCAGGCCCCAACCTAAACTTCATGAACTGAAATACCAAATAGTCAGCTCATGACCCAAAGTAGTTCACAAAGTGCATTCAGTAAAGTTGTCCAATGTCATCAACACTGTTAAGGAGTGACCTCCATGGAGAATACACTTACTGACTTCTCAACAAGCATCCAAAACACAGTGAAATCTGGGCAGATGGAAGGAGAAAACTGGAAGACAAAAGGGACTGGAGGATAGTATCTTATAGGAGTAACCCTAGGAAAGAGACTTGGAAGGAGAGTGGAGGTTGTGAATCCATCGAGCTGTAAAGACTGGCTTGGTGGGATATTTAGTTGAGAGAAAAATGCCATGATGATAAGAAGTAGTAAGGACAGACTATAGAGAGTGGTGCCAGCTGCTGGAAGGAAAACTACAATTGATCAGACAGAAGATGGAAAGTCCCCAAGCTAAAGCTATGTCAGAGGCCTGGAAGAGAAGGAAAGATGGAGTGTTTATAGACAAAATTTAACAAAAGTGAAGTTGGAGAACAAAGTCATTTAAAGACCGTTTTTGATTCCTTATTTGAAAGATGACTACATTATCCTGAGCTTGGGAGAAACTCACAGAAATTTTACTTTCATTATATTCCATTTGAACTAAAGGGCATGGGACCCAAATTTTGGAGAGAAAAGGCTGAAAGATCCAGAGATTTCTGGCAAAAGGAAAAACCCTAAAGTTTGCCTGTAAAACCTGCTTACAATTATTATTTGTGTATATGTCTTTTTCTTCTAAGGGACTCTAAATGTATGATCTTTGCATTCTTTATGGTGCCTAGGAAAATACCTGACTCAAATATCTTGAGCTTAATTTGATCATAAATCATAATTTGATCAGAAGCCATCTGGTCTGAGTTCTTTTTTTCTTTTAGAGATTTTTTATTTATTATTTTGACAGACAGAGATCAGAAGCAGGCAGAAAGGCAGGCAGAGAGAGAAGGAGGAAGCAGGCTCCCTGCTGAGCAGAGAGCCCAATGCGGAGCTTGATTCCAGGACCCCCGAGATCATGACCTGAGCCAAAGGCAGAGGCTTAACCCACTGAGCCACCCAGGTGCCCCTGGTATGAGTTCTAAAGTCAGGAAAAACCTAGGCTAAAATCAGCTCCATCACTCATTAGCTGTGTGACTTTGAATAAATTAATTATTGTTCCTAAACTCAGCTTCCTCATCTGTAAGATGGAATTGTTGAGAAGACTAGAAGAGAGAATGTATATAAAATATTTGCCACAGTGCCTAGAAAATTGCCAGCATTTAATAAAGTGTACTTCTTATTATTTTTATTATTGAGCTCTTTATTTTTTCTTCTCACACACATAATCCATGGTATCTGATGCTACACATACATCAGTCAGCCAGAAAACCAAGTAAATCAATGAATAAGAAAAGGACACCAATCAATCTTCCAATTTTTCTACCCTGACAAGATCCTGGCAACTGGTAGTGAGATAAAACAAAAATCTGCTGCAGAAATGCATCATCTTTGTTATCAGAACAGAGTGAAATGATGTCACAGTTAGCAGGGGTCTTTACAAATGAAGACAATTCTACTAATACAGTGCTATTTCATCCAGCCTTCTTCAAAGAATTAAGCAAAAAATAAATAAACGAAATACCCCTCCTAAAAAAAAAAACTGAGATGCTTTAGCTTTTGAAGAAATGCATAAACTGAACACATAGCTTTAGTTTTCAAAAAAGTAGACAATATTTTATAAAAACAGGAATGAAAAAATTAATAAACTAATAAAAATATTCCCATCCAAAGACAACACTGTTCTTAGAATGCTGGTTCAGAATTTTAAAATGAAATTATTTTATAGTGTATGAAGTTACATTTTCTGAGAAGATATCTGTCAGGACAGAACTAAAGGCAATCATCTTAATATGTTCTGGGCAGACCCGATGAAATATTAATGCTTTAAACTGGGACTTTGGGGCACTTGGGTGGCTCAGTCACTTAAGCATCCTACTCTTGATTTCAGCTCAGGTCATGATCTCAGGGTCATGGGACTGAGTCCCACATTAGGCTCCCCAGAGAGTGGAAAGTCTGCTTGAGATTTTTTCCCTCTCCCTCTGCCCTTTCCCCCTTCTAAAATAAATAAATGAATCTTAAAAAAAAATAAATAAACTGGGACCTAAATTTGGCTTTATTCTAGACCCAGAAAAATTATTTGGGTATGCTATTTCCCAGATACATATTAAAAAAAAAAAAAGAAGAAGAAAGAAATTGAATTGAAATAAGGGAATGGAATTGGACTATGTCACTTCTAAGCAGATAAATTTTAAAATCTAAACTATTCCTATTTTGAAAACAGTGCAAATACTTTGTTCTTTTCTTGCTACTACTCCCACTTCTTCTATGAATTTAGTGCTACTGTAAATCCCCCTCCTAAATGGTTTAGCCATACTTAAAATTCAGCAAAGAACATTCCCACCTCTGGGAGATACCTCTCCTTCGTTATTATGGATGACTGACACATAAACAAATGTGATGCCTAGAACTGGAGCCAGTTCTTCTCTTGCAAATATTCACACATCAAACCATTCTTTCCTCATTTTCATAAAGACAGTTCTGGCCATATTATCATAGCTAAAGGACAAAGCATATAGCTCTCAAAACTCAATTGATCTTAGTTATCTAAGTCTTACTTTAAATGAAGATAACAGCAATCCTTTCTCTATGCAGAAAGGTTAAGCTCAGGAAAAAAATAAAAAGGGAAAGATTTTCTGGTTCATACTAAATAGGCTTTGGAGAAAGAATTGCTAAGTGTGAAACTCCACACCTACTGAATTTCATTGATCAAAGCATTTTGTAAAACAAGCAAATGCAGAATTTTGAGAGGTATTTAAGGGCTTGTCTTTTGGAAGTTAATACCCTCTGCTTAATTTATCATTGATTTCCATTCTCCTTTCCTCTTATACTATCACCATATGTAAGGGAATATAACAAGATTCTCATTTGTCTAGAATTTAGCTTGAATTGTTCAAGTTCCCGATACTCATGGGGGCTGTAAGTGTAGGATGTGTGTATTTCTTTTGGATCTATCAACACTTATAGCATCCCTACTGTGAACCAGGTTCTGGGTAAGCAGGCTGGTGTTGGCTTTACCCCTGCCTCTAAACTCCACAGAGCAGGTCATTGCTCACAGGGAGTACATTAATAGAGTCCCAGGAACCTGAAGAAAAGAACTTGTCCCAGTCTGGCAGGAGGGGAAGGAGAAGTGCTTCCCTCCATGAGCCTCTTTTGCTTGGACACCTGTTAGTCAAGCACCGCTGGGCTCTGACACCCCGTCACAGGCGGATCACCCAACTCTGTTCTACCTCTTCACTCAACTGTTCTGGTCTTGAATATCCCTCTGTATCCACTGCAGAGGGGATTAAATTCCACTCCCAGCTCAAAGTATAAATAGGGAAGCTTTCTTGCTGATGCCAGGTGCCCCCTTTCTCCCTTCCCAACCCTTTTCTATATAGGCCCACCTCTCCTCCTTCCAAACTCTAGGGACTACAAGTACAAATAATGTCGTTCACCTATAAAATACTAATTTTAATTATAACTTTTGATTACACAAAAACCATCCTGCTCAGAATGCTTTTCAACCTTAAAATAAGAACAACAACAACAACAACGATGGTACTTATAAAGAGTTACCATGTGCTAGTCAATGCATTTTACATTTCCTCTCCTCAATGGCCCTGCAAAGTAGGTCTTAGGGCCAAGGAAATTAAGGGTGGGGTAGGTCAATCCTTGACTTGACCAAGGTCAAACAGCTAGTGATAGAGACAAAATTCAAACCAGGTCCGTTCAGATGCCAAAGGCCAGTTTTTCAAAACACCCCACTCTGCTTCGTAAGGTCAGGATGTGAGAAGCAAAGCAAAAATAAGATTATAGCCCTAGGAATTTGCTGAATCCGAATTTGTTACCCTTCAAAAGCTCCTCAAAAACCAAACACAAAGAAGTATTTAATTTCTTCCAACAGAAGACAAACACTGTAGAGTAAGTTCCAGTAGCCTAAACTTTCGCTTTGTACTACTGTGAGTAGAACATACAGCAGTTTATGTTGAAATGAATGCTGGCCATGGAATAGAATATAATGCACCATAATTGATTTATGGATACTGTGTCTCTTAATAACTCACAGTTAGCATTTCCAATTTTAACCAATCCCCTTCAATAAGAACCTGCTCAAACTTAACATTATTTACTTTGAGTACCTGGGGCTAGAGCAAATGTTGCCCGCCATGATAACCCGATCAGCTAAGCCCGCTGTAAATGTGTTACTCCCTCCACCCACATGTTTGTTCTGTCCAGTGGTTGCCCTATAGGTCAACTAATTCCCGTGTACTCTCCCCTAAAACTGAGTTTCAGTTTCATGCTCAGTATTCAAGACGGTTATGTTGCCTAAGGTCTCAATTCTACAGCCATCTTTCTAGAGCCATCTCTCCATTCGTGAAAACCTTGGACACATTTGATCCTCACTTCTCTTTCTGTATTATCACTTTCCCACCTTTGTAAACATACGTAAACGTTTACATGTCTTTATGTAAACAATTTATTCATCTCTTTTGTATGTAAACCAAATAACTCACTCAGGGTTTTTGTGATGGTGGTGTTGTTTTAAATACCAGATAAGACTCTAGTTTTGGAAGAACGGTTTTACTTTCCCTGTAACACAGGTGTAATAACAAAATAGCACTCTATATTCTCAGTTTCCCTTATTTTGGTCAGTTTCAAATGACTCTCATTTTTACACAGTGATACCATAGAGTCCCTGTTTTATTTCTATTTCAATCACAAGCATTCTTCTTCTCAGCCCAATAATTTCTACAACTGAAATTATTTTAAATATATATAGCTAGACAGTGGATGTTTTTGGACCAAATACTATACACACCATAAACAATATCAATTAACTTTCCAGAAAGCAGTTATTAAGCATGTATTTTGTTCAACAGCTCTGTTCCTTCCACTTAGAAACTTATCACCCAGTTCAGTGCTGTTCAACAGAAATATGATGCAAGTCACAAGCAAAGAGAAACAGGTAAGATTAAATTAGTGTTATCATTATTATTAATTAAAGTGTTAATATAAATTAAATTTTATTTAATACAACATATCTGAAATATTATCAATTATGAATTCCAATATGTCATCATATAAACATTATTGAGATGTGGTATACTTTTTTGGATTAAATTTTCAAAATCTCATATATGTATTTACACTCAATTCAGATGGGCCACATTTGTTTCAATGTCACCTGTGGCTGGCTGCTACCATATTGGGAAGCATAGGTCTAGATCCATGGTTCTCAACCTCACTGCTCACTGGAGGCACCTGGTAGCTTTTAAAAGTCTGGGTGCTCAAGCCATCCTCAGACCTGTGACTAAGAATCTCAGGGAATAAGAACCAAACATCAGCATTTTTTAAAACTCCCAGGTGATCTCAATGAGCAGCCAAAGTTGACAACTACTTATCAAAAACAGAATGGAGGAGGCGGAGTCAAGATGGCAGAGAAGTAGCAGGCTGAGACTACATCAGGTAGCAGGAGATCAGCTCGATAGGTTATCTAAACATTGCAAACACCTACAAATCCAACGGGAGATCGAAGAGAAGAAGAACAGCAATTCTAGAAACAGAAAATCAACCACTTTCTGAAAGGTAGGACTGGCGGAGAAGTGAATCTAAAATGATGGGAAGATAGACCACGGGGGGAGAGGCCAGCTCCCGGCAAGCGGTGGAGCAACGGAGCACAAAATCAGGACTTTTAAAAGTCTGTTCCACTGAGGGACATTGCTCCAGAGGCTAAACCGGGGTGAAGCCCACGCAGGGTCAGTGTGGCCCCAGGTCCCGCAGGGTCACAGAAGGATCGGGGGTGTCAAAGTGTCGCAGAGCTCGCAGGTATTAGAACGGAGAAGCCGGCTACAGAGACAGAGCCTCGGACTGAACTCTCAGCGGGGTTACCTTGAACTGGTCGCGGGCTGGGTGAGCTCGGAGCGTGGCTGGAGGCTGGGGATACAGGAGTGATTGGGTGCTGTCCTCTGGGGGCACACTGAGGAGTGGGGCCCCGGGCTCTGGGCTCCTCCGGGCCGGAGACTAGGAGGCCGCCATTTTCATTCCTGTCCTCCGGAACTCTACGGAAAGCATTCAGGGAACAGAAGCTCCCAAAAGCGAACCTGAGCGGATTACTTAGTCCAGCCCCCGGTAAGGGCGGTGCAATTCCGCCTCAGGCAAAGACACTTGAGAGTCACTACAACAGGCCCCTCCCCCAGAAGATCAACAAAATATCCAGCCAGGACGAAGTTCATCTATCAAGGAAAGCAAGTTCAATTCCTAAGACAGCAGCAGAATTCCAGAGGAGGAGAAAGCAAAGCACGGAACTCATGGCTTTCTCCCCATGATTCTTTAGTCTTGCGGTTAATTCAATTTTTTTTTCTTTTTTCAATATTTTTTCTTTTTTTCTTTTTTCTTCTTCTGCTAAATTTTTTAAAACTTTTACCCTTTTCTTTTTTAATGGTTTTTTGACTAGTTTATCTAAATATATATATTTTTTCTTTCTTTTTTATATTTGTTCTTTGTTTTATTTTTTAAATTTTTTTCTTTTTCTTTCTGAACCTCTTTTTATCCCCTTTCTCCCCCCCACAATTTAGGGTCTCTTCCGATTTGGTTACAGCGCATTATTCTGGGGTCTTTGTCACCCTTTTAGTATTTTATTTGATCCTTCATATACTCTTATCTCGACAAAATGACAAGGCGGAAAAATCACCACAAACAAAAGAACAAGAGGCAGTACCGAAGGCTAGGGACCTAATCAACACAGACATTGGTAATATGTCAGATCAAGAGTTCAGAATGACGATTCTGAACCTTCTAGCCGGGCTCGAAAAAGGCATGGAAGATATTAGAGAAACCCTCTCTGGAGATATAAAAGCCCTTTCTGGAGAAATTAAAGAACTAAAATCTAACCAAGTTGAAATCAAAAAAGCTATTAAAAGCAATCAAAAAAGCAAAAAAGCAATCAAAAATGGAGGCAGAAGAAAGAATTAGTGATCTAGAAGACCAAATGACAGAGAATAAAGAAGCCGAGCAAAAGAGGGACAAACAGCTACTGGACCACGAGGGGAGAATTCAAGAGATAAGTGACACCATAAGACGAAACAACATTAGAATAATTGGGATTCCAGAAGAAGAAGAAACAGAGAGGGGAGCAGAAGGTCTATTGGAGAGAATTATTGGAGAGAATTTCCCTAATATGGCAAAGGGAACAAGCATCAAAATCCAGGAGATGCAGAGAACCCCCCTCAAAGTCAACAAGAATAGGTCCACATCCCGTCACCTAATAGTAAAATTTACAAGTCTTAGTGACAAAGAGAAAATCCTGAAAGCAGCCCGGGAAAAGAAGTCTGTAACATACAATGGTAAAAATATTGGATTGGCAGCAGACTTATCCACAGAGACCTGGCAGGCCAGAAAGAGCTGGCATGATATATTCAGAGCACTGAACGAGAAAAACATGCAGCCAAGAATACTCTATCCAGCTAGGCTATCATTGAAAATAGAAGGAGAGATCAAAAGCTTCCAGGACAAACAAAAACTGAAAGAATTTGCAAACACCAAACCAGCTCTACAGGAAATATTGAAAGGGGTCCTCTAAGCAAAGAGAGACCCTAAAAGTAGTAGATCAGAAAGGTACAGAGACAATATACAGTAACAGTCACCTTACAGGCTAATAATGGCACTAAATTCATATCTCTCAATAGTTACCCTGAATGTTAATGGGCTAAATGCCCCAATCAAAAGTCACAGGGTATCAGAATGGATAAAAAAACAAAACCCATCTATATGTTGCCTACAAGAAACTCATCTTAGAAGTGAAGACACCTCCAGATTTAAAGTGAGGGGGTGGAAAACAATTTACCATGCTAATGGGCATCAGAAGAAAGCTGGGGTGGCCATCCTTATATCAGATCAATTAGATTTTAAGCCAAAGACTATAATAAGAGATGAGGAAGGACATTATATCATACTCAAAGGGTCTGTCCAACAAGAAGATCTAACAATTTTAAATATCTATGCCCCTAACGGGTGAGCAGACAACTATATCAACCAATTAATAACAAAATCAAAGAAACACATCAATAATAATACAATAATAGTAGGGGACTTGAACACTCCCCTCACTGAAATGGACAGATCATCCAAGCAAAAGATCAACAAGGAAATAAAGGCCTTAAATGACACACTGGACCAGATGGACATCACATATATATTCAGAACATTTCATCCCAAAGCAACAGAATACACATTCTTCTCTAGTACACATGGAACATTCTCCAGAATAGATCACATCCTGGGTCACAAATCAGGTCTTTCTGTCATATATTATTGCAGTTGAATTAATTCTTGCAGTTATAGTATGTCCTTAAAACAATTACACAAGTTAATCGATATTTAAAGTAACTAAAACCCATTTTTTACTTTTTTCTGTATATTACTGTTTCTGCTGTCATAAATGGACTAGACTGAGAAGATATGTAGACTTTATATTTGTTACTCAGATCCCTTGAAAATGTTAAAATTATTAATACATATACATGTAGACACAATATAAATTATTATACATAAACAATTTCCCTGAACAAGACTAGATCATAGCAAATATTTAACCCATTTCCCAATACCATTTTACAGGAGCTACAGGTCACTAGAGTTAATTGTGCTGACTTGGAAGAACACAGAAGATATGTTATATCACTGGTCATGGGCAAATCCTTAATTGTGCTTAAATGCTTCCGTATCTCTATGACAGTATTTATTTAACAAACACATACAGCACTTGCCATGCCAGGCACTCTTCTAAGCCCTTTATAAATGCTAAATAACAATTTAACATGGTGAGTGAGTTAGTATCTTTATCCCCGTTTTACAAATGGGGAAACTGCAGCATAAGAAAAGTCTTGCTCAAGTCCCTAGAGCTAGTAAATGGCAAAGAAAGAATTTAAGCCTAGAAATTAGGTTTCAGAGTCTGAGCTCTGAAGGGCTTTGCCCTTCAGTATTCCAAATTATTTCTACATTTGAAATCTAGTTTCAGTAGAAGGGTGTTATAGCTTTTAATTATGTGGGGGAAGAAGCTTTCCCTTTGATATATGAAATCATTTGGTAGCTGCTTCCAAGCAGACACTAAAGGTCTCCTTGATCCCCCACCCCCTGACTTGGGTGCTTTCCTGCTATGTACCTACCCAGCTCTGTGCCTCGTCCTATAGCAGCATCTACCATGATTTCTGCATATTAAATATTAAGTTCTTTAAGGGCAAGGGGTAGGTGTTGTTCACAGTTGCAGCTCCAATGTGTACTTTGAGCTGAGAAAGCATTATTATAAATCATCCAGCAGCCAAAGAGTTAAATTGATTTCTTATCAAGTTATGACACCTATAATAAATAAATTTCTTCTCTTTACCTATGGGAGTAGATATACATTCCAATTTTAAAATTACCAAGTGTGTGGAAATAGGCTTGTGATTTAAAGGAAATGATACTGTAGAAAAATAAGTTAATCAATGGTTCACCCCTGTCTTGTCACAGAGGTTTCAAAATTTGGGGTGTTTCAAACTTATAGACACTGAAGTCCCTCATTTGAAGAACTGAGCCTTTTCAGCTAAAAGTCAAACTTATAGACACTGAAGTCCCTCATTTGAAGAACTGAGCCTTTTCAGCTAAAAGTCAAAGAATATATACCAAGCTACTACAACAAAACACTTCCATCGAAAGCTTGCAGCAAGGAAACAATTGCCAACTAGTACATTGCTCTCCACAAGAAATGACGTTGTCATTTTGTGCAAAGGACATCAAAACAACTTGTCAGTTTAACAGAGGATTTCGATATACTACAAGAAGCCTTTCAAGTACCACTTTAAGCGTTTCCAGGAAAACTGCTACAGAAGCTCTTAAGGCACAATAATTTGAACCTAATTAGATTTATTAACCAACACAAACTGAAACTTTTCTAAAATGGCTACCTCCTTATAAGTGGATGAATTTGTAAGCAAAGTCCTATTAATTCTTGGAAAATACAGTTCTGCAGAAAAACGATGATACATTTGCTTTCATTCAGCAACATTCACTCAATGAACTATTAATTATATACCAATTATATGCTAGGTAATCTTTTGGGTATACTTAGAGGAGCCCTTCTTCTGACAATAAGACTGTATTTTTTTTTAAGATTTTATTTATTTATTTGACAGACAAAGATCACAAGTAGGCAGGGAGGCAGGCAGAGAAAGAGTGGGGGAAGCAAGCTCCCTGATGAGCAGAGAGCCCGACATGGGGCCTGATCCCAGGACCCTGGGACCATGACCCGGGCCGAAGGCAGAGGCCTCAACCCACCGAGCCACCCAGGCGCCCCAATAAGACTGTATTTTTTAATTGAGTTAGTAATATCCAGATTTTTTGGTCCAGTTTAATAGTATTAGGCAGCTAGTTCTTAGTATCCATGGGAAGAACAGAATCATAGTTGACATAAATAATTCTATATTTTATCTTGGATGGCAGGAACATACAGTCATATGTCAGTTTAAACATGCAGTTTGAGTGTTCTGATTAACTGCTCATTTTGCATTTTTGCCTAATTTGAGAAGGCTATTCATTGAAATGGTCAAATTGAGTTTGGCATAGAGCTGGCCATAGGTTGATAAAATGAGAGAGCTGAATGGGCATTGGAAGACCGACTTCCTCCTAAATCAGAAGGTCCTGAAGAAAAGAATGAGTTCTGTAGCTCTGGGGCTAGAAATCTTTCCTAGCACTGACTGTGCATCAGTATATGATCGTTAGAATGAATGAATGACCCCATGTAACCTCTCTGTAACATACAAAACTATATCCCATTTATAAAAATTTCCAGAGGTACTAGATATGAAGATGGGTATTTGGCCACTACCCTAATAATATTAACCCTTTCTAAATGAAGAGATCATATTAAGGCTCTGAAGGCAAAATAATTTGAAGCTAACTAGATTAATTAACCAAGACAGGCTATAACTTTACTAACAGCTACTAATTTCAGTGAGATTTCCTTAACTGTCTTAACCTTTCCTCACTGATTTTTTTACAATTTTTTTTTATTTATTAAAATTTTTATTTTAATCCCAGTATAGTTAACATACAGTGTTATATTAGTTTCAGGTGCACAAGATAGCAATTCAACAATTTCATACGTCAGTGCTCATCATAACAAGTACACTCCCTAATCCCCATCACCTGTTTCACCCATCCCTGCCTGCCCACCTCCCCTCTGGTAACCATTAATTTGTTCTCTATAGTTAAGAGTCTGTTACTTGGTCTCTCTCTCTCTCCCTTTGCTCGCTGGTTCTGTTTCTTAAATTCCACATCTGAATGAAATCATATGGTATTTGTCTTCCCTGGTTCTGTTTTGTTTCAGTTTTTACTTTTTTGTTATCTTTTAGACACTTCTGATTATTAAGATAGAGATTAACAAAATGATAAATTATAACTCTGCTTCTTTGTTACCATCTTAAATTCTATTAACAATGCATGCCTTTCCAAGCTTACCCCCCCTTAATGCCTTTGATAATATAAAATCAGCACCTCCAATCATGCTGTACAGTACACTTTGTACTATAATACAAGTTTGCCTTACCTCCCCACTAAATTGTAAACCAGTATTACAGACCTAAATGTGAGACCTGAAACCATAAAAATCCCAGAAGACAGCACAGGCAGTAATTTCCTGACATCAGCTATAGCAACTTTTTTCTAGAGATGTCTCCTGAGGCAAGGGAAACAAAAGCAAAAATAAAGTATTGGGACTACATCAAAATAAAAAGGTTCTGCACAGCAAAGGAAACAATCAACAAAGTAAAAAGGCAAGCTACAGAATGGGAGAAGATACTTACAAATAACTATCTGGTAAAGGGTTAGTATCCAAAATATATAAAGAACTGATACAACTCAATACCCCAAAGGCAAATAATTCGATTTAAAAATGGGCAGAAGACATGAACAGACATTTCTCCAAAGAGGACATACAGATGTTCAACAAACACATGAAAAGATGTTCATCATCTCTTATCATCAGGAAGACACAAATCACAATCACAACGAAGAATCACCTCACACACATCAGAGCTGTTAAACTCAAAAACACAAGAAACAAAAGGTGTTGGCAAGGATGTGGAAAGGAAGGAACCCTCTTGCACTATTGGTGGGAACGCAAACTGTTGCAGCCACTGAGCCTCAAAAAACTAAACAGGATCTATCAATCACACTAGTGGGGATTACTCAAAGAATACAAAAACACTAATTCAAAGGGATGCATACCCCTATGTTTATGGCAGCATTATTTACAATAGCCAAGGTGTGGAAGCAGCCCAAGTGTCAACTCACTGATAAATGGACAAAGATATATATCATATGAGATATATATATATATATCCAGATAATCTATCTATCTCATGACCATGACCTTTGGCAATTTACTAAACATCTCTAAGCTGTTTCTCATCTATAAAATGGGCATAAGTGCAATTGCTCCCACAGAATTGTTATGAATTATGGTAAGAAATATGAAACAATGTATGTAAAGTAAATGGATTGAACCTGGCACATTTAATTTCTCTCAAACATTAAAGGCATACTTTAATACTGAAATATACACACTTAGGAATGTTTTTAATGTGAAAGCTGCTTCTTTTCTCCCAAATAATTACATATTAAAAATTAAGCACTTAGGGATAGCAGAGAATTCAATTGTTCATAAATTCCCACTCTATATATCTATTAGGTCAAGACATCTACAATTAGATTAAAATGCGTAAATATACTCATGTATGATTAAAGTAGGTGGTACAAATATCAATAATTGCTATAATTTAAATTTTTCTATTATTCTAATTATTGTCACAGAAAAGTAAAGTATTTTCTTCAGCACAAAGACAGAATGCAGATCCCCCACGACTCTCTCTCATCACATCACCCAAAAATCCGAGACATTGTGAATATTCAGTGTTTCATTATTTGGTTATTTTCAGGACATTGAACCATGCCTCTTGAATCACTGAAGAAAACAGCAGGTCTCTGGCTTTTGCTTTGTTTTGTTTTAGTCATAACCGTTTTAGCTTCACTTCAACATGATCATCATTCCAACTGCTTCTTTGGAAGCTTATGTTACAAAACCAATAAAAGACTGTGTTCCCAAGCCTGGAGACTTTCCATTTATAGCTTTCCATTACGCCTCTTACAGGTAGGTATTTATTCCAATTAAATATTTAAAAGGTAGGTCCTTTTATGAAATGGCTTTTTGTTAATTCAAAAAGGGGTAATTATTTATACTTTGAAATCCTTTCTAATAGGACTTGAGTTGACCTACAACAAAAGATATAAATAGACCAAGATTGTTAAAATAAATCAAAACATCATCAAAGCACTGGAAAAGATTATGCAAATATAAAAATCATTTGATTATACACAAAATTTAGCTTTGAGCTTCCATGAGACTAAGGCAAAAATGAAAATACAATTGATTAAGCAATTCTCATTACTTTATAAAGCAGATCTATAATACATTTATGTACAAATTCAAAGTGTGGTCTTGGTACTAAATTCCAGCAGGAATTTATCTTTTGGGACTATCTTCAAGGAAAATTGAGCTTCATAATACAAGGTATTTTCATCAATGAGGTTCAGTGGCTGCTCTGAACTTCAATAAAAGTCAATAGCATGACATTATGCCAGTAATTTTAAAATTATTTTTAGCCATGGAACCTAGAAAATAAAATATTATACAGCAGCTCAATACATCAAATGCATAAGTAAGAACTTCTCTAACTGAAACAGAGTTAAGGGGCCTGAAGCTACCATAATCACCGATTACAGAATTCCGGGTAAGGAAAAGGCCTATGAGCCAATAAGCTGATCATATTAGCTACAAATATAAAAATGCAAATCAAATGTCCTACAGCTAATATCACACTTAATAGTATAAGATTGCATGCTTTTTCCATAAGACTGGAGCCAAGGCAAGGATATCTTCTCACACCAGTTCCACTAAACATCATACAAAGAGGTCTTGGCCAATGCAAAAGAGCACAGGGGGAAAAGGAAAATAAGGCAAACAGATAGGAAAGGTGGAAGCAAAGCTATCCTTATTCACAGACAACCTGATTTGGTATACAGAATATCTTAAGAATCTTTAAAAAAAAAATCCACTAGAACAAATAAGTTAATTGAGTATGGTTGCAGCATACAAGATCAATAGAAAAAAATCATTTGTATTTTTATACACAAGAAACAAACATTTGAAATTGAAACAAAAAATACATTTATAATAACACCAAAATCCACAACATACTAAGGAATAAATTTTAAATGTGTGCATAGGTGGTACACTTAGGAGGCCAATGCCTTATCCATTAGGCGACTGGGGCTTCTTAGGTGGTACACTTAAAACTACAAAATATTACTGAGAAAAATTAAACAAGATTTAGATGTGGAGATTGCTAAGCACAGAACCGTATCCCAGTAAAACTCATACGCTGATGCCCTAATTCTGAGTGTGATAGTATTTGAAGATAGGACCTTAGGAAGGCAATTAGGTTAGATAAAATCATGAGTATGGGACCCTCATGTTGAAATTAGTGCCCTAAAACAGGGAACATAAGAGAACTCATTTCTCTCTCTCCATACACAAAGAAGAGCTCATGTGAGCACACAGCAAGATGGTAGCTGCCTCCAAGTCAAGACAAAAGCAGCCTCACCATGAAATCTACTCTGCTTGCACCTTGACCTTGAACTTCCCACTCTCCAGAATTGTAAGAAAATTAAATTCTTTTTTAAAGACATCTAGTCTATGATATTTTGTAATGACAGCACAAGCTAAGACAGAGATATAGCATGTTCCAGGATCAGAAGACTTAATGTTGTTAAGATTAAGACATCAATTCACTCCAAATTATTCTACAAATTTAGCATAATCTCTATTAAAATCCCAGCAGGCCCATATGGCCCAGAAATTCCACTCCTAGATATATACTTAAAATAAATGAAAACAGGGACTCAGACAGAGACATGTATACCAATGTTTACTGTAGCATTATTAACAATAGCCAAAAGGTAGGAACAACTCAAGTGTCCCTCAACAGATGAATGGATCAACAAAATATGGTGTATGCATACAATGGAATATTACGCAGCCATAAAAAGGAATGACAGTCTGACACATGCTACAATATGAATGAATCTTGAAAATGTTATTTCTACATGAAATAAGCCAGACACAGAAGGACAAATATGGTATGATTAAATTTATATGAAATACTTAGACTAGGCAAATTCATAGAGGTAGAAAGTAGGGAAGAGATAACCAGGGGCGGTGCCTGGGTGGCTCAGTGGGTTAAAGCCTCTGCCTTCAGCTCAGGTCATGATCCCAGGGTCCTGGGATCGAGCCCCGCATCTGGCTCTCTGCTCAGCAGGGAGCCTGCTTCCCCCCTCTCTCTCTCTGCCTGCCTCTCTGCCTGCTTGACATCTCTGTCAAATAAATAAATAAAATCTTAAAAAAAAAAAAAAAAAAGAAAAGAGATAACCAGGGGCTGGGAAGTATTGGGTATTACTGCTTAATGGGTACAGGGTTTTTGTTTGGGGTGATGAAAATTTTTGGAAATATTGGTGATGGCTGCACAACACTGTAAATGTAATTAATGCCACTGAACTGTATACTTAAAAATGGACAAAATGGCAAAATTCGTTATATGTATTTTACTACAATAAAGAAAACTACTTTAAAAAAAAAACCAGGAAGCTTTTCCATAGAAATCTGTAAGCTGATTGCAAAATATACATAAAAATGTAAAAAACCTAGAATAACTAGAACTATTTTGAAAAGAAGAACTAAGTTGGAGAACTTACATGACCTGACCCGAAGACTCACTATAATGCTCCAAAAATTAAGACAGTGTAGTAAGAGTGGATATACTTACTATATAGTAAGTATAGTAAATAAGTAAATAGTAAATAAGTAAGAGTGGATATACTTACTATATAGTAAGAGTGGATGTACTAAGAGTGGATATACGAGCAGTGAAAGAGAACAAAATGTCCAGAAATAGAGTCATGTTTGATCCATTAATTTTCAACAAAGTGCCAAGGTAATTCAACAAGGAGAGAAATGTTTTCAGTGAATGTTGTAGAACAGCTAGATATGTACTTGAATAAATGAACTTTGATCTCTCTTCACATCATACACAAAATTAACTCAAAACGGATCATAGACTTAAATGTAAAAGCTAAAACTATAAGTCTCCTAAACAGAACAATTTGAAAACTCTAAAATTGATTAGTTGAACTACACTAAAATTAAATCTGATCTTCACAATCTCCCTCAAGAAAATGAAAAATAAGCCACAAACCAGGAAGAACTGGGATGAACTATTATATATATCTATAATTTACTTATTTTTTATATTTATTTATATTTAAATTTTTATATTTATTTTATTATATCATTTATATACATACATATGCATTTGCACACATATATAGTGGGGGTGGAACCTGTATCCAGAATTTAATAACCTATAACTTAACAAGAAGATAAATACTCATTTTAAAAATTATCAAGTGATTTGAACATATTTTGTAAAATAAGATGCACAAATGGCCACCGAAGAATGTATAACTATACTAGTCAACAGAAAAATGCAAATTTAAACCACAGTAAGATAGCATTACAAACCCGCTAGAATGACTAAAAACAAAAATACTAGAGCAAGTGGAAATCTAACACCATGCTGGTGTCAAAGCAAAATGGTGCAATGACTTCGTAAAGCAGTTTGGCAGAATATTATAAAGTTAAATGTATATCTGTCATATGACCCGACAATCCCAAGAAAGATTAAGTCCTACCCTACAAAAATACCTACAGCTGATTTAGTCATAATAGCCAAAACCCTGGAAAACAACCTAACTACCCATTAATAAAGGAACAGATAACCAAATTGTGATATATCCATTCAATGGACTACTATTTATCAATAAAAAGAAATAGGCCAAAAAAAAAAAAGAAAGAAAGAAAGATAGGTAGATAGAGACTATTTTACTATTGATAATGCAATGACATGGATAAATTTCAAAAACATTTTACTGAGAAAAAGAAGATATGCATATTGTATCATTCCATTTATATGGAATTCTAAAACAAGCAAAACAAATCTATAATGACAGAAAACTGATCAGTGGTTGCCTGGGGCTGTGGCTGGTAGGAGAGAGAGCTAACTGCAAAGTGGCATGAGGGACCTTTTTTGGGTGACAGAAATACTCTGTCTTGATTGTAGTGGCAGTTACACAAATGTATTCATTTGTCAAAACTCATCCAGTTCTATACTTAGAATGGGTGCATTTTATCAATTGTAAATCACACCTTAATAAAAGTCTGAAAAGTGGAAATAAATACCTACAACCATTACTAAATCCATATCATGTACTTGCCAAGGCTGTGACAAAATGGATTGTCAAACAGCATAGCCAAGCACACCCACAGGTAAGCTGAAGTGTGGGTGTAAATGCAGCTTGAGGATAAACAGAGCTCTGAGTCACTGGCAATCTCTCCTTCATGCCCAGCTGAGAAATAACCACATTTTGTTTTCCACCATCAGTCTACTTAACCCAGGTAAACAACTCAAGAGCCAGGAGAATGTCTATGTAGTTATCTTCTTTCTGAAAGAAGACAGCTATTCTTGGCAGTGGATACTTAAGACAGGGCTCAGGAAACCTCTACCATGGACTGCTCTCCAGACGCCATATTCTTTAGTGAACTATTTGATCTGTAGGTGATATTAAGATGTTTGTGCGTTTTGTCACTTCCATTGTTTCCCTATACTGGACAGCCCACTAAAAAATTCTCAGTTCCCACTCCAAGATAGTCCCTTAGGTATTTGTTCAAAAACCTTGGGTTTTGGGTCCCCGGTAGCTCAGTCAGTTGAGCATCTGCCTTTGGCTCAGGTCATGATTCCAGGGTCCTGGGATTGAGCACAACATTAGGCTCCCTGCTTGTTGGGGAGTCTGCTTCTCCCTCTCCCACTGCCAGCTGCTCTGCCTACTTGGCTCTCTAACTCTCTGTCAAATAAATAAAATCTTAAAAAAAAAAAAAATGAAAAACCTTGGGTTTTAAAGAAAAGTGATTTTAAAATATTGAAAGCATAACTAAAGTGGTGGTTTTATGCATTGTTCTGTCTACATATAAAAATTCATCTGGAAGTTTTTCTAAATTTCTTAATAAAGTCCATTTTCTCTGATGATTTCATATATAATTTCTAATGCTTCTAATACTCATATTATGGCTCTCAAACACTTCATGATCTTAACCCAAATCCTCAGAGGTCTATGATGGGTATGGAATTAGGGTCCAAGGATATGCCTTTTAACACCTCCCTGGTGATTCTAACACAGAGGACCTTCAAACATGGTTTGAGAAATACTGTTCTAATGGATTCACTGTTTCATTGCTCTGCCAGAGACACTTAACTTTTTAGTCCTCTAATTGCTTGGAGTGAGTTGACAGGATAGTAATAATCAAATACATAATCAAATTCAATTTAGTCACTATACACTTTCTTCAAACTGTCCCTCATGAGTATGGGGCAATTTATAACTGACTGTTGTTGACCTTGCTTCTGTTAAACAAATTTTAAATACAAGTGGCATAGATTCTATAAACAGTAACATCCTAGGAAAAGAACCCATTAAAGAATCTTTACATTAACTCCCAGAGAAGGGAGATTTGGATTGCTTAAAGGAACATGAAATAGGGGGGCCTGGGTGGCTCAGTGGGTTAAGCGTCTGCCTTTGGCTCAGGTCATGATCCTGGGGTCGTGGGATCAAGCCCTGCATCAGGCTCTCTGCTCAGCAGGGAGCCTGCTTCCCCCTTCTCTCTGCTTGCCTCTCTGCCTACTTGTGATCTCTCTCTCTCTTTCTGTATCAAACAAATAAATAAAATCTTTTTTAAAAATTAACAAGAAATAGCTTGCTGTTACAGATTAAATTTCTTCTGAGAAAAGGTGTGAGCTCTTACAGGTGGCACCCAGATGGAAAATTAGTCCCTTCCCACCCACGCAAAGAAAGTTTTTAAACCTCTTCCACAGCAGTAAAGAAAAACATTTTGTGACAAGAAATCTTGCAACCTGTACATTGGAAGAGTACCGCAACTCTTGGGAGCAATCCCTATTATGTGGAACTGTATCGTGTCAAATAGAACAGATAACTGAGCTATAGAAATTGAGTTGATGGAGAAGTAATATATCAAAGTCTGAACTTTAAACACTGGTAGACAGACAGACAATTTTTCATAGTTATGTCTGGTTTTGGTCTTGAAAGTAACCAATCTAACATAAGCTTGTATAGATTAGCATGGGACATGGAGAGGATCAGTCAATGCAAGAGAACTGGGAGGATAACAGAAGAGGATCGACTACGACCAGCCAAAAATAACCTCTTTACCTCCCTTGGTTTAGGGTTCCACCAATGCTTTAACGAGTGAAACTGACAGTTAATCCCAAAACACCATATAGTTATATCTGTATGACATTTATTTATAGATTTTTTCTCTATATAAGCCTAAGTTAATTAAATATTTAGTTCACTTTAAACAATTTGTTTTGAAGATAGTGCCCCCCCCATTCTTAGTAAATAATCCTCTTAAGGAATAAAAAGTATTCAAACTAGGTGAATCCAATCAACAATTGCAATTATAATAAGAGCACCTCTTTTTATTAGTTGTTCTTAATTTTTAAGAAAGAGTTTTAAGAAAATTCACTAAGTATACTATAAGTTATTTTGATATGAATTCGATTAAGCAAGCTCAAGAACCATATGATGAAACAACAAAATGAAACAAAAAGAAAGATTGCAGAGGTAAGGAAACAAAGTGAGAATCAAAAGAACACTTAATAAAATAACAAATTATTAAAATCAAAGAGCTGAATAGACAAAGTTGCAAACTGAATTACTCACTAGAGGAAACATTTGAGAAAATCACAGAGAATGCAGAGAAAAAATACAGACACCAAACCAATGATAAGAAAAGTAATGTGTAGAAGGCAGAAAAGGTAGAGAACACAGCAAGTACAACAAAACAGTATTTACAGATATAGCACAAACTTGTATTAAGAAAATAATAAACCTGTAGATTGAAAGGGCACATGAAATAAAAAAAACACATTTTATCACATTTTACTTTTATAAAAGCAATACCATCGTCATTAATATAAAGATAAAAAAGAAAGGGAGGGAGGAAGGGACCATGGATTTGCTAAGATACTATTTTATCATTTTCCTAGTTACTTAATCATTACAAAAGAAGAAAGAAGAGGAGGAGAGAGAAAAATCATCATTCATTTGCACTGATCACAAATCAGATACATGAATTCTTGAGAATATCTGCTTATACCTGATATATGAGAATTTTACTGTCAGTGATTTTGCCTGATATTTGTCTCCAATTCGAAGTATTTGAAAGAGAACTCCATATTTACAGAGGTCCAACTGTGCTACTGATTAAAAGAGGCCTGTATTCCATAAATATTTACATCCTGCTCCACAAGAGCAGGGAAACAACTTAGTGTGCCTGTCGCTTTCCCACTTAAACATATCTACTTAACAGAACAATTGTGAATCATTTTCTACATATAATTATCTCTTCTGCCAGATCACTGTTAGCAGAATGTCAATTCCCCAAAGACATAGGCTGTGCTTTCTCTTTGTTCCAGATAATGTGTGGCTTTGCGCAGTGGAAGTACTAAAAATAAAAAATAAAATTATAAGCTCATTTATGGTTATAATTATATTGTTTTAAACCTCCTAAGGCCAGGCTATGAACTCTCTTGACCAGACATAATTTCCACTAAGTTGCAGATCTGAGTGACTTTGCCAAGTACAACCGTATTTGCAATGAGTCTCTTAAAATTATCTATTCTTTTCTCAATCACTCCCTTGCATTTCATTTAGGGTTTTAACAACTGACTCACTCTAAACCACTCAACCACTACACTAGACACTATTTTTAGTAACTCAGATATTCATCGTTCTCTTTTTCTCCACTGTGTTCACCTAGCACAATCCAAAATCTGTTTAAAACCCAACTTTCTATCTACTTCACACTTGATCCTGACAGTTGAAAATGGTGGGAAAAGAACATTAACTTGAGCTACTTAATCTCATATAAACTTCTTAAGAAAGAATTTTAAGAAAATTCTTCATTTTCTTAAAATAAATTTAGGACCACAAATCTCAAGAAAGACCTCATTACCACCCAGCATTCTTCGGTGTTTCTTTTTTTTTTTTTTTAATTTATTTATTTGACAGAGATCACAAGTAGACAGAGAGGCAGGCAGAGAGAGAGAGAGGGAAGCAGGCTCGCCACTGAGCAGAGAGCCCGATGTGGGACTCGATCCCAGGACCCTGAGATCATGACCTGAGCCCAAGGCAGCGGCTTAACCCACTGAGCCACCCAGGCGCCCCTCTTCTGTGTTTCCACAGTAAATTGTTTTTCCCATTCAGCCAAAAATTTGCTTTACATACCTTCCTTTCACCTCAAACCTTCAAAACTGCCTTTTTCCTCTCCTTCTCATTCTTGATTGATGACCTTGACTTCTGTTTCCTAAAAACTAAAAGCAATCTGAAAAAAGTCCTCATTTTCCCATCACTGAATCTTCTAACCTACTTGCATCTGATCCATCTATTCTGTCTTTAGCCCAGATACCATAGCTGACTCTTCTTGGTCCATTTTAACCCACCCTCCACGGTGTTCCAGATTCCATCCCTTCTTAACCTTCTCAGCATTTGGCTACTGGTATTCTTCCCCTCCTTATCCAGGCCCTCCTCAGTTTTACCCTCTCAAATGTATCGTTTCCATTAGCATGGAAACATGCTATTTAAAAAAGTCTCTCAATTTGAAAAAACAAATAAAACAAACTTCTTTGATCCTATATGCCCGTCCAGCTTCTGCTCACTTCTCTGCTTCTCATTTGGGATAAAAACTGTCTCTACTCATTCCTGTTCATTCTTAACTCCAATCAGGCTCTGTGTCCACCATTCCCATGGAACTGCTCAAGTCAAGGTCATCAACAACCTCTATGTTGCCCCATCTGTCTCCAAATTAACTCAACTTCTCAAAAGTGTTAGCCTAATGGGTAATAGCCTTGTTCTTGAAATACTTCACTTTTAAGTATTCACTTTACTTCACTTCAGACTGAAGAGCACTTTCCTGGTTTTCTTCTTAATTCTTTGGCATTTTTTCTGTTTCCATTGCTGACTCCTCCTGCTCTTGGTGTTAGCGCTCCCTAGAGTTCAGTCCTTGGCTATGATCTCTTCTTTATACTTATTTCCTCCTAGATAACCTTATCTACTTCCATGGTATTATGCAATTACCAGTATGCTGATTATTCCTAAACCATATAGATACTATATAATCTTTACATCCATATTCTAGTCTTTGTATTCCATTTCCAGGCTCTCCCCTGTGCCCTAAGCTAGAACTCTTGATATCCTACTACTGCCTATTTAACATTTCCAGTAGTTTGTCTAATAGACCTCTTAAACTAATGGCCAAGAACACTCTTTATTCTATCTTTAGTGAATTTGAACCTCTCCCAATCACCCTCATCTCAGTTACCAGTACAACCACTTACTGTTTTTCAAGCCCCAAATCTAAGTGTAATGTTTGATTATTCATCATTTTGATTATCAAATAGTTTTAATTACCCTTTTCCTCAACCCTGATCCAAATTGTTAGCAAATCCTGTGGGTTTTACCTTCAAAATATTGCAAATCCAACATTTATCATCACTTCCAAAGCAATCACCTTAGTCCAAACTACATCATCTCTCACCCAGACAACCACAATGGCCTAATAACTAGACTCCCTGCTTCCATTCTTGTTCCCTATAATCTATTCTCCATTAGAGAATCAAATTGAATTCTCAAAAATGTAGATTTAGATTGTATCATTCCTCTGCTGAAAACTATAATAGGAATCCAATGATTCTTAAAAGATTTTAACTGCTTACATGACCCATAGGTTCCACATGATCTGGCCTTTGCCTACGACTTTGACTTCATCTCCTGCTCACTCCATTCCAGCCATATCCACCTTCTTGCCTCCACAAACACACAGAATTTCCATTTCTCCCAGGTCACTTACACATGCTGTTCCCTGGACTTCTCTTCCCTCATACCTTCACATAAATGGATCTCTTACATCATCCAAAGATCTTCTCCAACATCACTGTTTCAAAGATGCCTTGTCTGTCTAGCCTAGTCACCCACCCCATCTTCTTATCACACTGTTTCTTGATTCGTCTTTCTTTTCTTTACAATATATGTAGTTATTCTTCTCTTTATCTGTCAGTTGGCAGTCTTCTCCACTAAAATGTAACCCCTTGAAGTAGGAACTCTGCTGTATTTACTGCTAGAGCCCCATGCCTGCTGAAACTAATACTGGCCCCATAGGAAGTGCTCAAGAGATTATTTCCTGAAAAAATGAAAGAATGTTCTTTGTCTGCTGAAACAACATGGCTGGTTCAGCTCACTGTCAGCCTGGGGAGGGCAAGTTTCTGAAGGGGTTAAATGACAACTACTCTGTCTTCTATGTGAGGACAGTATACACTGGGTGAAATTTTAATGTAGGCAATGTCCAACCTCGTCCTTTTTTTAACAACTTTCCCATTTTCTAATGTCCCTTCTTCCTCATCTACTATCATTCAGCATATTCATGGCAGCCTGTAGCTGTCTACATGCATACATGACCCTCCCTGGGGACTCTGTCACCTCTAAAGCACCTCTTCCAGAAGAACAAGCATATTGCAATCACACGATGACATGATGCAGCGGTACCCAAAATGTCGCTGTTTCTATCAATTCAGCCTTCCCAACCCCTCCTCACTTTTCCCCTTGAACAGAAATTTCCAGCAACTTATGGGGGTTAAAAATCTTCAACATGGTTTTAAATAAATGTTAAAGCAAATTTATGACAGTTAAATGTATGTGTCAACTTGACTGTATCATAGGGTGTCTAGAGACCTAAACACTATTCTGGGTATGACACTGAATGTATTTCTGAATGAAACTGATATGTGAATTGATAGACTGAGTAAAGCAGATTGCCCTTCCCAATGGAGTTAAGCCTCATCTAATGCATTGAATGTCTGAAAACATCAAAAGGCTGAGCAAGAGAGAATCTGCTCTCTCTGCCTGACAATGTAGAGCTGGAACTCACCCATGAGATTCTCATGCTTCTCAGATTGCAACCATTCTCATGCAAGTCTTCAGACTGCAAATCTTGGGACTTCTCAGCTTCCATAATCATTTTGTGAGCCAATCCCTTATAATCTATCTGTCTGTCTGTCTGTCTATCTATCTATTGTTTAGTTGTATTTGGCCAGCTTAAGTCAAGTAGATTAGGGTAGACACTGGCATATTTGGCAGCAGGTAGATCCCTAAGAGTCTATGTCAGAGAGAAAAAATTCCAACTCCTCTTTCTAGAAAAGGTGGAGAGCTGCAAATTATTTAGTCACTTTTTTTTTCCCCTCCATCTTCTTCTTTTAAGGACCATCACTTTCCCCAGATTATTTCAGAACTATTTGTATTTGAAAATAATAAAAATTATGGGTTTTATGGTAGATACAGCAGTTGTTTTCACTTAACAGAATGGATTTTCATTTTTGTTTAAAAATCACTCACACCCTTTAAAAAACACAGAATGCAGTGATCACTCATGACCATAAAAGAGATTTTTATCTCAATATGGGTGGTAAAAGTATAAAGGTTTCTAATGCCATTTGATGCTTTATTTCTTAAAAAATATTAATCCTCCCACAAGAAAACATTTTATCCCATAGGGAAGAATACTTGATTCTTCCCATCACTCTGCTTTACTTTATATTAATAACTTTTTTCATTAATTTTACTATTAACTTTTGACTTCTAGCAATGTTTTATCACTAGTGAATTCTCTCAGACAACCACAGGGTAATATGGTAAGGATTAACATCTTAATAAAGGAGAATAACTTTTTTCAGATTCTTAGAATGTTCCAGGCCAAGATAATTTTCTTATAGTCATAGTTATGGAAAGCTTTTCATGGTTTTTATAAAAATGCCAAATGAAACTGTGTCTTAGAATATGTTATCATGTATCTCCTTAACAGAACTCCATACACATAGCTATTGCTCAAGCAACTCCCATAAGATTACAGAACTCAAGTCAAAGATGCCCCAATATAGAATTCATTATAACAGAGATATAGTTAAAGTCTCTAACTTTCAATAACTCCTGCAGATTTAACAATGAATTTTTAGAACATGGCTAGGTTTCTACATTGCCATAAGACATCTTTTTATACTTAAAGGAGCCAATGCACCAAATCCTTTTAAATTTGGAGAAGGCACCCAATTTTTGAAGATCACCCACACTGCCTGTCCAAGTTAATTGTTTCTTTGGATTTGATATGAAATATAAAGAAAATGAAGCAAAGAAAGACAAGCAAGAAAAGAAAGCCAACTAAAAGGTATAGACCCTACCAGTGTTTTTCATTTTAATCTTTCAGGCAGAGGTTTCAAAGATGCATTTGATTTTATGGTACAAAGAGTAAATGGCTTCTTTCTGGAACTACTCATATGGGTCCAAATATCCAGCTAGGGTTAAACATAACCTTTTAACATTAAGTTGAGAGATAAGAAGAATTTTAACTATAACCCTCATTTTTCTCCACTTTACATCTGAGTGATTCAAATAATAAGCTTCCTTCTAGAAAATCTTAGAAACACTGGACATGAGGATATGAAGGAAGAAGGTAAACAGGCCAAAATTTCAACCATCCACACATTAAAACAAATTCATGTTAATAACTACAGCACTATTAAAATTCTCCTTCATGCCTCAGAACCTGGATACTAAATTGTCTCTGATGTATTTGCAAAAACTATGTGCTGTTCTCTAAATTATTTAAAACTAATTTTGTTTTTATGTTGAAATTTAATCTTAGTGTTTGTTCAGATTAACTATTAAAACACTTACCTAACCCTTGTTTTTGTCTTGTAATAGTATTTATGCTTGATTTGAGTTAATTTGTTAGTTTTAAATCAATTAGTAGAACAAAATAATATTTAAAAATTCTAAGATCATTTTAAAAATAGCTTCTGTTCTCAATTACTATAAAGCAACAATCATTAGTCAGGAGAGCATTTTCCATATATTTGTAGGTTGCCCTCCATGTAGCATAGGTAGAATGTTTTGTTGTTCATCCAAAAAAAAAAAAAAAAGGCAATTGAAAAGTCAACTGCTTTGACTTTTTCAGAATTTCAAATATATTTCTATATGCATCAGTGAGATAAATCATTTATGAAACTCTCATTTGAAAGCATTATAAAACGCATGTCGCCACCATCTCAGATTTCTAAATCATATCTTTCACTTGCCTCCTTCCTTATTTAAATTTTCTAGGCTGAGTTCTGAGCCACATAGCTTTTCCTGAAGTAACAGAGGAGATCAATGATGTAGAACTGACAAGTTTTCTTTTCCATCTCTGCACAAAATCATTTTGACTTTGATTAAAGTGACTGACCACCAGGGGGTTGATAGAATTGATAGACTATTACTTTACCTGTTAAGAAATCAAGTCATTCAATCAAGAGGACAATTTGATTGTAGTTCAGATATGACCTAAAATGATCTTTATCAATGTTGAGATAACCAGTACAAAGCAATCACTAAAAAATGAAGTAATTCAAAACTTATATACTAACACTCATTATCCATGACGACATCAACTTGGAATTTTGATCATTTAGACCTATTCTCTGCTGGGTGAGTTCCATATAACACTAAAGTATTCATAATATTTTTTTTTCAAAGCACTCAAGAAGTTTTATGGAAAACAATAAAATACAGAAACACCAGATTCTCATTTTAAAGTAAAATTGACAGCATCTTCCAGAATCTTCCTAGTACTGTACCATTCTGGTCACTAATAATGAAAAACCGAGTTTTCAAATCCAAAACAATTAACGAACCTGCTTATAATAAGCATTGTTCTCATGCTTCTAGCCCCTACCTTATTTTCCTAAATTTTACATTTGCACCTTTTCCAAAATGAGTAGCAAGTTTTGTTTTTGTTTCTGCTTTTTTAATGACTGATTAAGATTTGTGAGAACTGTCCATTTCATGGACACTACCTATAGTGACATTGCCTATAAAGCATTAATGATATAGAAAGCATAAACCTAACTCCCAGCACATGGTACCTTCATAGAAATCCTAAACATGACTTATATGACCCATTGGGCAGGAAAAAAAAAAAAAATCATGGAAGGTAAATGGAAGTTTCACTAGAAAGTTACATTCTTTTTTTTTTTTTTTTAAGATTTATTGATTTTAGAAAGAGCATGGGAGCACATCAAGGTGGGTGGCAAAGGGAGACTCCCAAGCAGATTCCCTACTGAACTGAGTGCAGAGCTCAAAGCAGGGTTCAGTCTCATGACCCTGAAATCATGACCTGAGCCAAATTCTAGAGTCAGACATGGAACCGACTGAGCCACATAGTTGCTCCTAAAATTATATTTTTAATTTTGTTTGTGTTAAGTCAAATGTTTTAAATGAAATTTTAAAAGAAGAGAATGTTTTAACTTTATCACAGAAATTACAGAGTACTAAAATTTCACAAATTAAGCCCCACTAATTTGGAATTGTGAAAATTTTGACTTTTTCCCCCCTTTCTTGAAGCTTATATTTGACCCACTGTAAAGAGAAGTTATTCTTCTTTGGATGATTTTTCAATCCTTATAAATAACATGGCACAGACAAAGGACTCAGTTCAGTGCCTATAAGTCTCTAACACTTCTCTAACAGTTGCCAACTCTCTCTTTAAGAAAATTTATCCCAAGCTCAGTCTTTCTCCAGGCAACAGAAGCTGACCATAATTTAATAATGTCATTTTCATCACATTTTATTTATTTTTATAGTTGCCTTCTGTTTTCAACAGAGAATACTGGTTTTCTATTCACAGTACTAATATAAAGTTTTCTCTTAAAATAAATTTAGAATACAAAGTGAATCAATTTAAAGAAAATATTGAGTAATAACTGTACAGGTGGTAAGCAAGTATATCTAAAAATCATGATAGTGGTAAAAATGGCTAGATGTTGGGAAGTAAATATATATAAAACCCATACATTAAAAATTATGTATAAAACAGTAAGAGGAAAATCATCTACTTGGGTTAACAAATTAATTTCGATCCCTATCCTAATATTTATTTGCATACCATTGTATTAATTCGAAATGACTCTTCTTTATTTACTCAAGTGATCCCATCAAAACCCTTACTCAACAATATTTTGATGGCTTCTTGTTCAGTATAGTACAAGCCTCAGAGTTATAAGACTGAACCTGCTGGGGGAGGGGAGAAGGTGTTTAATTCAAAAACTTCATTCAACAAATGCTTATCAATCACTCAGCACATTTGACAGGGTGAACCAAATTTGGGGAAGGATAAGAAGATCTATGTGTCCACTCACTATTCAAAAGCTATTTTTGAGTGGTTATAATATGCAAATGCACTTGTCGTATAGGATTTAATTAAAGGAAAAGAAGGGGGGAAAGGAAGATGTAGAGGAGGAGGAGGAGGAGAAAGATGGAGAGGGAAATAATTATTAAACAAGGATTCCGAACTCAAAGAGATTACCATCTAGTTATTATTACTTATTATTGTCCTTGAGTTTTACTTACAGTCCAAGATACTATTTCATGTTCTCATATATTGCCTTTTTTTTTAAAGGTTTTATTTATTTATTTGACAGAGAGAGAGAGAGAGATCACAAGTAGAGAGGCAGGCAGAGAGAGAGGGGGATGCAGGCTCCCTGCTGAGTAGAGAACCCAATGTGGGGCTCGATCCCAGGACCCTGAGATCATGACCTGAGCCGAAGGCAGCGGCTTAACCCACTGAGCCACCCAGGTGCCCCATCATATATTGCCTTTTTAAAAAAAGGCAATGTATTATTCAGTAAGAGGTAATATTTAAGAGACATTTCCTTTGAGTGTCAGAGTCTATGAAACTCAATAACAAATTCATGGAATACAAAACAGCACAACCTTAAACCTATAGCAATGTTTATAAAACTCTGCAGAGTTGGCCTTTCATATTTTCCTTGTGAAAGAGGTGGTGCTTCCCCAGAAAGAAAAGAATTCAACATCTGTAAAATAAAGTCACAGTACTAATGCACTACTAACTTGAACATATGCATTTAATATAAAAGCCCGCAAAGCATAACTTGAAGTTGAATTATATAAATTAAATTTGTTGGAAGGAAGCCACTATCCTTTGCAAATATGGTGCCTTCAATCTTTACTACATGTGTATAGCTTGCTTAGGATGAGTGGAATTGTGAAACTATAATAGAGTTATTAAATTACTTGCATTTATATTCTTCTTTTCTTTCCTTTACTCTGCGACTGAAGTCTATGAGGACTTCTATAAAAAAAGATGAAATCTATTGTGTTCTAAGAAAGGATGGTAGTTTTTGATATGAAAATGAATTTTGATGTTTAACACTCAAAGGACATTTTCATTTCTGATGTACTGAAGACAGATTTCCCAAAAAAAAAAAAATTGTATCATATGTACTCACACATCGAATATCATTTTATTTAAAAAAACAGAAATCTTACAGAAATCTTACAAGACTTTCTTTGTATCCTAGATCCTGTGCGGTGCTATTTTCTGTACTACTTTGGCATGGAAGGCTTTCCCAACGTATCTGAAACTGATGGTACAGCTGGCATAAACACTATGACAGCCCTCTCACCAAGCCTTCTATTTGTACGGATTGCCCTCTCTTTTCAAAAGGATTAAGAAACAGCCAATTAAGCCGATATATACAAATATTAGCCACCTGGGAATAACTTCAGTTGTTTACCTGCTTCATTTCAACCAGTAACATGGGAGGAGAAGTAATATTTGTTGTCCAAGAGATTAAACCAAAAAGCTGACCCTACAAAGGAAAGTGGAGATAATGATCCAGCCCTGACGTCCTCTGGCCTTCATGGTTATTTCACCACATTCTGGGGCCAATTCTGCTCCTCCTGCAGCAAATGAGACAAATTTGGGTCCAAACACTTGCTACCCCCCAACTCCATCTGAAGCCTATTTACCTCAGTTCTGATAACCAGTGCTTGGTTGGGCTCCTTCCACTATGGCCAATTCCCACCTAGTGCCATAGTTACTATCTGCACCCTTCCCTGACTTTTCTTCTCAACACTCAAACATTATGTCAGGTACCATGCTAGCAATGGGAAATCAGGAAGAACAAATCCCTTACAACAGGGGTGCTCACTAATTCCTACCATTATAGATATCCTGTCTCATATGGCAGCTTCATCTAATTTTGCTTGCCATAAAAGTAAAAATATTTTTTAATGTGAAAAAACTTGCAACATTACATAACTGTGACCATTTGAGTCTTTAATTCCACTTAAATAGCATTTTAGTGCCTTGAAACTTATAATGAAAACTTTTGCTGCTTCTTGCAGTGTATTTCTTTGAGTTCTTACTATAGCTTCTATGATGGTCTTGGGTTGCTGGCTTCCTTAATTAACTTCTCATCACAAAGAATCACTAGAGTTTCTTACTAACTGGAAATGAATACCTAAAATTATTTTTACCATTAGGCTATCTTTAATATTCTGTGAGAATATTACTTCGGGAAATTGGAAAAAGGGGGGGGGGGGGCTTTCTAGCACAAATCCAGGATATTTCTGAAGGGTTATGTGGTGAATTAGTTTCCCGTTCTTTGGATCTATCAAAACCTCCTTGCAGACAGAAGGGGAAACATTACTCACACACTGAGGGTATGAGAAAAGTAAAACAAAATAGGATCACTGAAGTCATTGATAAACAATAAAGATCCATGTGGTTGAGACAACTTTTTTTTTTTTTTTTTTTGACAGAGAGATCACAAGTAGGCAGAGAGACAGGCAGAGAGAGAGGGGGAAGCAGGCTCCCCACTGAGCAGAGATCCTGATGTGGGGCTCAATCCCAGGACCCTGAGATTTACTTGTAGTAAAACTGCAAGTAACTACTCATGACCTGAGCCGAAGGCAGAGGCATAACCCACTGAGCCACCCAGGAGCCCCTTAGACAACTTTTAATCAAGAATTCTTTTACCTGCAACACAAAGTATTCTGTCACAGTCTCTGAGACCCCTGTTAGCACAGCTCGATCAGCTTACTGATTTAATCAAAGATGAATGGAGAGGAGAGTCACAGGCTGGAGTAGGGAAGGAGGCAGCTCTCCAGTGATGCCTATTCTGGCTTCCTGACCAAGTTTCCTCTGACAGTTTTCTGTAGTTTGGTTTTCTACTGTGAACATAAACTGTCATATTTTGCTCAGTCTCAGGACAGTAAAGACTTGGAGACTGATCTCCATGTGTAGTTTAGTTTTCTACTGTGAACATAAACTGTCATATTTTGCTCAGTCTCAGGACAGTAAAGACTTGGAGACTGATCTCCATGGGATTTCAACTCTACCTTCCCCCCACCCTGGGGCCATGACCATTAGCTAATCCACAAAGAAGAAATCAGGTCATTTGCCTGTAGACCAAAGGAAAAGGTTTTAGACAGAAGTCACAAGATAAATTAGCTCTCCTGCAGGAGGAAGTGGATGGAGGGAAACCCTGATAAGCAGGCTTTGCCAATTTTCATGGTATAAATAATCTTACCATGTATTTCAAACTATCAACAATTTAACAACAGGCTAACAAGATTCCTGAATATTTTTTTTTTAAGATTTTATTTATTTATTCAATAGGGACAGAGACAGAGAGGGAATACAAGCAGGAGGAGTGGAAGAGGCAGAAGCAAGCTTCCAGCTGGGCAGGAAGCCTGATGTGGGGCTTGATCCCAGGACCCTGGGATCATGACCTGAGCAGAAGGCAGACGCTTAACAACTGAACCACCAGGCGCCCAAGATTCCTGAATATTTAACAGTCAACTCTGGAAAGCCAGTGCCAGTTCCACATCACTAAAAGTAACTATATGTTTCATTGTTTCAGATATTAATTTAATAAAGTTATTTTTTTTCCCGAGGAATCACTGTGTACCAACAGGAGGCATTGTTATAGGGAAGTCAAACACATAAAATTCATAATCAACTCTTCTCTTGATGAAGCTTGTAGTCCACTGGTAAGTTCAGCAACCTTTGCAAGATAGAACCAAAAATCACTCCTAAGGCACCCACACTTAAGTGCAAGTTAACTTAAAGTAAATTGACATCTACGTACCCAAATCATAAGGAAAATGAGTACGATAGCCCATCTCACAGGGTGGTTGAAAGGCCTAAATGAGATCACAGAAGAGAAGACTTTTGGTGAGTTATAGGCCGCTACAGAAATGTAGAGGATCGTTCCTCATAGAGCAGAGTGAGGCTAATCAGACAAGGCAACATCTGGGTTTCCAGAACATGGTAATTGATGATGACAAGGTCAAAGATGGAAAGGCAGGATGCCTAGGGATACCGGGAAGGCAGAGCAGCAAACAGAACTCACTGACCTCAAAGACAGTGGGGTGAATAGTGTTCACACAGCCAAATTAAAGATTTTTTTTTTTTTAATTTATTTGACAGAGAGAAATCACAAGAGAGGCAGGCAGAGAGAGAGGAAGGGAAGCAGGCTCTCTGCTGAGCAGGGAGCCCGATGTGGGACTCGATCCCAGGACCCTGAGATCATGACCTGAGCCAAAGGCAGAGGCTTAATCCACTGAGCCACCCAGGCGCCCCACACAGCCAAATTATATCCTAACCCTACCACCATGCGTTTTTTATCCCATTTATTATACAAGCATTACTAAAATTTTAATTCCTCTAATATCTCAAAATCTGCATCTGCAAAACTGTCCTCTAAGGGCTATTTTAGGATATTCAGGATAAAGACCTAAAGGATCCTGAGAATAGGTTTCCCCAAAGTCAAGGTCTGAGTATGGCTTAGTAAATTAAAAGCCTGGTCTTAGGGATTGAATTCCAACTCTGCCACCTGCTGGCTATGTGCCTCATACAGGCAATTTAAACTCTTTCATGCCTCAGTTTCCTCATCTACAAATATTTAACTTAGAATATGGTTTTTCACTTTAAATGAGCCAAAACATATAAATTATTTAGTACAATGCCTGGCACATAGTTATAGCTCAATAGCCAACAGCTATTATCATTGATTTGAAAAGTATTCCATTCATAATTTGGATTAAAAGTCTTCTGAAACATAATAAAGAAATTACAGGCAATTAAATTAGTTTTACCACTTGTTTTTAAATGAAATGATCTTTAAATCAGCCAGGATGCTTTTTTTTTTCTTTGACTACTTAAGTGTCAACTTTGTCTTAAAACTAACACTCTTATGATTGAAAATCCATTGATTAGTTTAAGAAAGATTTTTTTTAAGATTTTATTTATAATTTATTTGACAGGTAGAGATCACAAGTAGGCAGAGAGGCAGGCACAGAGAGAGGAAGGGAAGCAGGCTCGCTTCCGAGCAGAGAGCCCGATGTGGGGCTCGATCCCAGGACTCTGGGATCATGACCTGAGCTGAAGGCAGAGGCTTTAACTCACTGAGCCACTCAGGTGCCCCAAGAAAGATGTTTAATACCTCATATACATCCAACATGGAAGGGAGGGGTGGAGAGAGGGAGAGAGACACCAGAGGAAGAGTCTATCTGATCCTCCAACATATGTCTCCTATCAAGTCACATGAACAACCTCAGACCAATTCCTGTGGCAAGACGGTTAGGATATGCTGATTGGATGGAGCTGGGATGGTTAGGGAATTAGAAGTCTGGGTGGGAAGAGAGGAGGTGGCTATTAGGTGGGTAACCTACAAATGGACCCTATACTTTCAAGACCATTTCTTCTACTCATCTACTGACTTCAAACTATAAGAAACGGGCTTTTTAGCAATGGACATGATTTAAATTTTGACTGCCTATAATTCTGCTAAGTCCACATTACATTAAAAAGAAGATGTTGGCTCTTGCCCTGGGATTTTCCACCTCCATAAAAATGGTAGAGAAATATTCTTATAAATAGAATATCCTACTAGCTCCAGTATCCGCGGCTACTGTATTTTTTGATAGAGTCAATTTTCTTATTTCACTACAGTGATATATACCAAGGTACCAAAGGTTATTTGTGTATATAGAAAAACCAGCCCAACAAGCTAAAAAGAGAACATACTCAAACAATTTTATTGCTGAATAATGACAACCAATTTGCATGACTTTAGTTGAACTGACTGACTGAATTATAACTACTTGTTTTGAGACATTCATGAAGATGAGATCCAAGAAAAGATTAGGTACCTCTTGCATGGCTTTTATTCACTGTTCTTGTCATACAAACTAGCTTAGATTTTTGACTTAACACTGCCCCAGTTCTCAAACCGCAAGCTTTTCCTTATGACAGTAGCTTTCTATTATTATGATGGATGAAACCCCAAATAATATTTACTCTATCCTATTGAAAAAAAAAAAAACATGAAAATGTCCAGAGGAGAAAAATCTCTAAAAGGAATAAATGAAATACATCCAGCAATAAAGGGGAATAGAATCTTGGTCCCTGGTCTCCTTTTCAAGTATTACTCCTCTGATGGGATTATAAGACTATGCCAGAAATCTAAACATGGCTTTAATTCCTACATTCCAATGCTAGATACTTTAAAATGACCAGAATTAGCTGAACTAAGCTATAAGGAAACTAAATGCTTTGTGGATCCCATGTATAGTACATTTCTCTACATGAAATTCCTATAATCAATCAAATGGATCCTTGAATGGCAAAGCAAGGGAAAAGGCATAAAATCAGGGAAATTAAGAGTGATGTGAGCCTGTTCTTGATACCAGCTGTGTTTCTTTGCCTCCATGCCCTATATATCTAAACCTCTATCTATCAAAAGAACATATCTTAAAGAACAACACAGTGACAGAGATGAATTTCAATCTGACAATGCAGTGAACAAAAAAATGAACTATATCATAAACCATTGCTCTTACTCAATCCAAATGGAAAAAAAAAAACCTAAAGAAACTTACATTCTCCAGGAAATAACTAGGGTAATGTGGAGAGTATTCATCTAATCTCTGAAATACTGTGTGACTAATCAAGCAATCTAAAGCCATGCAGAAATTATCCTTTAGTAAAATGTTTCCCCACATTTCATGTTAAACTGTGGCTTTGTTTGCTCATAGTTTTCTTTTTTTTTTCCAAAATACTACTTTTGTCCCCCAACAACAGAGTGTTAGACTGCAGAAACAAACTAAAAAGTTAACCGAAATTTTTCCATTTGAACCAATCATTTTGGCATCATAGAAATACTGCCATCTTCATTTACTCATCCAATCTATCCACATGATTCACTACTTTTCTGTAAAAGAAAAATGCACATCTTGATTAATGAGATAATCTGTGAAGCAATTGTGCTAACTTTTCTAAATTTCATACCTATTAATTTCAATAAATTCCCACTAATTTCTGCATTATGAAATTGATTGAGTGGGAACATCTAATCTGTCTTTACAAAATCCTTGATTACTGTAACTATACTTCTGCAGCTTTTTAATACCATTTTGTGACCTTTTCATCAATACTGTCCATACTTACCACCCTAAAACGTACCACCTATTTTAAGTAGCTAAATCCACTCAAATTTTACTTCAGAGTAATCTCAGGTTATCAAGTTGGTTGTGCCATGAGCACTAGAACATCACTTTTAAATGCATATACTGTGGTGTAAACAGGCAAAAGTCTCTCCTCTGCCTTATGCTTGATGGGGAGCTTTTGGTCATTGGACTTCTGTCACCTTGATCCTGCCCTCCCACAGGTACCAGCACCCACAAACCCACACAGTGTATACTGGGGCAGCAGTGAAAATAAAGGACAGCAAGAGCTATTTGCCAAGGTTAAGAAAACAACTTAATGATACAAATAAATGATGCCACAAGTGACACCAAGATTCCAAGCTTTAGTAACTAGATGAAGGGGTCATCACTCTCAGAGACTAGGAAATTGAGATGGGAGGGAGGGTGGCCTGGTGAGAATCATCTGGAACTCATTGAGTGTGGGGTGATGGAGAGGCATTCCAGTTAAAAAGCAGTAGGCAACTGGACATGGGATACTGAAACCTGAGTTAAAGGACTGGGCACACATGCAGAGTTGTGAGTAAAAAGAGAATACCCCCATGAGAGAGAGGAAGAAGAATCCAGAGCAGAGCAGGGGCAAAGAAAACGAAGTATCAATGAATGGGTAAATGTGAATAAGAGTATTTAAAGAATGTTTAAAATTATAACTAGTGGATGAGGACAAAACAAAATGCATTTAAAAAAAAAAAAAAAAGGAAGGGGTGCCTGGGTGGCTGTTTGTTAAGTGTCCTACTCTTGATTTTGGCTCAGGTCATGATCTCAGTATTGTGAGATTGACCCCTGCATCTGGCTCTGCACTGGCATGGAAACTGCTTAAGTTTCTCTCTCTCTCTCTCTCTCTCTCTGCCCCTCCCAACCTCCTGCTCACTGGAACTTTCTCGCTCTCTCTCCCTTCCTCTCTCTCTCAAAAATAAAAAAATAAAAATAAAAAAAGGAAAAACAGGTGAGAGAAAGGCCTTAAAATCTATTCATTTATTATTAATTTATTTAACAAATATTTATTGAGCATCCACTCTGATGCTGGATATTGAGGTAGGGGAAGGGGGTATCCAGGTACAAAATAAATTCAGCCTGTGTCCTCTTGGAGTTTACAGTCTAGCAGAGAAGAGAGCAAGACATTGGACAGATAGCATGACCCCCTCCTTTCCTCCCCACCTTCCACAAGTACAAATAATTGTGATAAAGCTTTAAAAAGAAGAAAAAAAACAAGGTCCAGGAGCTGGGAACATATAAAAAAGGGAGCTGCCTAATCTTGTCTGAAGCGTTAGTGAAGGTTACCCTAAGAAAATGACATTACCTTGGCAAATGAATAATAAAAAAGGAAAGAAAAAAAAGTGATCATCTGGGCGCCTGAGTGGCTCAGTGGGTTAAGCCGCTGCCTTCGGCTCAGGTCATGATCTCAGGGTCCTGGGATCGAGTCCCACATCGGGCTCTCTGCTCAGCGAAAAGCCTGCTTCCCTCTCTCTCTCTGTCTGCTTCTCTGCTACTTGTGATCTCTCTCTGTCAAATAAATAAATAAAATCTTTAAAAAAAAAAAAAGTGGTCATCTAAGTCAGTGGTCTTTCTAATCCCAAAGCCAAGTATAAGGAGGCAGTTTAGGGTGGAGTTGGGTTGGAGTGGACTCTGCTAATAATTTACCCAATATCTATTCACCAGTTCTACCTTACTAAACACAACCCTACATTTTTTAGCATAGCAATGGGCCCAGCTATAGTATTAGCTTTGCCAGTCTGCCTTGCAGGTAGGGGTAACTGAGAACAATTCTGACCTGTAAGACATAAGCAGAACGCTGCTGGGGATTTCAGGAAAGTTCTGCTTTCCCATTTAGCAGCACAGATCCTTCCTGCCAACAGCCTGGTTTTCTTTTTCCTATCTTGATTGACACAGTGAGGCCTGAAGTGAAGCAGTCAAGCCATCTTGTAAGGTAAGGCAAACATAAGAATGAAAGCCACAGGGATGCCTCTGTGTCCCCCGTCATGATCTCAGGGTCCTGGGATGGAGCCCTGCATTGGGAGCCCTGCTCGGCTGTTGTCCCTCTGCCCTTCCTCCCACCCCCATCCCTGTTCGTTCACATGCAAGCTCTCTCTCTCTGTCTCTCTCTCTCGCTCTTTCTCTCTCTCTCCTGAATGAATTTTTTAAAATCCTAAAAAAAAAAAAAAAAAAAAGAATGAGAGCCACATACTAAGGATGACAGAACTGAAAGCTGAGGGATCCTGGAACCTTATTGACTTGGACCGAGACCCTCTACCTGTAGGCTTTGTGTTAGGAGAGAAAGCTACTTCCCATTTGCTCAAGCCAGTGTAGACCAGTTTCTGGGACTTGTGGTCAAATGTAATCCCTAACTGGTACAGGGGTGTAGTGGGGGTAAGGGGAGAAATCGTCATCAAGGATGACTGAGGCAGAGATGGCATAGACAGAAATAGGGATATAAAACAAGGTTTAGTCCCTTTTGACAACATGGACACTGTTATCGCCACAAATACATGGGATAATCCGGCTGTACAATCACATAAGTGCTGTATCATTTAGGATAATGCTTTGGAACTATAAAAATTATCCCCTGGGAGTTGTTTAGCTTTAAACCACAGAAAACTGGTATATTTAAAGACATCCAGTTGTCACATCAGAACATTTTCTTAAAAAAAATTTTTTTTTTCTCCATCGCTGTACTTTAATCAAGACCATCTGAGGAAGTAATGGAAGTGTTGTTCTGAGAACTCAGCCATGTGCTGTAGCAGGTGGTGGACATTTAAATGGCATTATTTATCATAAGTAGCATATAAAGGAGTATCTTAGAGTCTCTGATTCCAAAAATGTATGTCAATTTGGCAGAAGACCAGTGCTTTTTTAGTTATTAAAGCATAAAGGGGTTTTCAACATTTTCCTTTTCCTAATTATACATATTGATTTGTCATGACACCCCCCACTTGAAGCATATGTAGAGTCAGCTCTGGCCATCCTGACCGAGAATCGTTGCGCTGCACATTCTGCAGTGTTGTCCACTACAGCACAGATGTCACTGGAGAGTGTGTCCAGTCGTGGATGTGACTCCTGTTCTAGCACATGCTCATAGTATTACCTGACGCAAGTTACCCAATCTGAGCTTCGGTTTCCTGAATACCTACGCTGTCGAGTATTAAATGAGATCCTTTCTAAACAAACACAGTGTACACAAAGGCCTTCACTGCTATAAGCTCTCTACAAACATCTCCTTTCTCTTTTGCCCATTTCCTATACTGAACTGCATTTGAGGAATTGTCGTTAAAGGAAACAGAAGCAAAAGCTAGTAAAATCTTGGCGATTCACAGACCTGTACCTCTGGGGCTAATAATACATTCTATGTTAATAAAAAAAAAAATCAAAAAAATTTTTTAAAAATAAATAAATAAATAAAAAGAGAGTGGAAGAAAAAAGAGCTAGTAAAATCTGTTCCTTCAGAACAGATCCCAACCTAATTAAGTGCAACATGAGAGAGGGTTTCTACTTTAATTCTGAAGCAAGGATGATAAACATACAGAGAATGGTAAAAATCAATTGCAGCCATTATTGGAACATCATGCAGACCACCCAAAGAATATGTTAAGGACTGTCTCCATGTTCAAAAGGCTAAGTTAGTATTATGTAATCACAAAGCATAAAGTACAGTTCACAGAAAAGAATTTGGAGGACAGACTCACTTTCTTGGTCCTAGAGACACAGGGTAGGGGATATTTCTGGGCACAGCACTGAGCACAGAGTGTTAAGGATGCGGGATGCTTCCTGATGTATCTGCCTGCTCCCATCTTCCTGTGACCCTTACATTCACGGCTGTCTGCCCCTTAGATGTCTATCTCCCTTTGCTTGAACCAGCACCTCAAATATCTCCCCAGGAGAGTAGAGGGAAGTCCCTTACCAAGCATCACCTCCCTAATGAGTCTGATGAGTTGTCTCTCTGATTATTTCACTCCTCTCAGGGCAGTCTGGCAGGCAAGGGACAGTGAGAGTAAAATGATTCTAAGTAGGACCATAGTGCTGAAACAGTAGTACTATTTATGGCTACTGAGAATTTTTTTTTCTTGAAATAACTGTGAATGGTACCATTTCCTTGGCCAGCCTCAAAAATGTCAATCTATTTGTTTGTTAATACAAACATGCTGCTGCTTCCTTGGTTCTCTCCTAGGAAGGGGGTGGGGGAGGGGCAGGGAGAGGGGAACCAGCATTATTGCCTTGTAATTATTCAGAGGATGTTTCTTTTTATTTTATATTAGAGTGGCCAAATTTGTATTATTCCTCTGTTGCCCTAATCATCATCATAAATCAGGAAACAAGAATCTCAATGTCCAATTACCATTCCGAGTAGATACAGGAAGGAAATTAAAGCTCCCTTTCTAAGTGGAAGAAAGGGCAACTCCACTGAGCTTCCTAAGGGAATGTGTGCTGTGCTGAACAGCACATTATTGAAAAAGAGATAAGCAATTGTGTGATGTACAATTGCCAACACTTTCTAGTCTTTCAACTTCAGTTCTAAATGCTTACAAGGAATAATATCTTCACATTTTTCAAAAGGCTGCTATAGGAGAAAGCCACTTATGCTCACTTACATTCACAAGTATTGCAAATACAGCAGTTATTATTTAAAGAAGAGAATCAGAGACAGAGCCAAAGCCAGAGACCAGGGGGAAGCAGAGAGACTGAGGTCTTGGCTTCCACAGTGCAGAGGGCCAAGACCAGGAATGTTTTCCAACAAAACCCTGCCCTCACCACCAGGCTCAGAAGCCCCACACCTCACCAACTACTTCCTTTAAGGATCTGAAACCAGGGAGCTACTGCAAAGAGAGATTTTTTTTTTTTAACTTCTAAGAAACATAATAAGCTCAAACCTTAACTATTAAACTATTTTCTCTCCTCGGTGATTTTTCTACTAATAAAGGTAGAAACTAAGTGAGACGAACTTCCAGCAAGTCAACTAAATACAACTGGTCAGTTCAGTCACTCTAGCTATACTGTGGTAGTATAAGAGAAAAAATGAACCAATCCAGTTGTTATCAATCCAGTTCAGTCCACAAGTCCAAGTGGTTGACCTTCTAACTCTGTGAAATTATAGCTAAATTAAAGATCCCTAAGTAGACTTTATTTAGAAAAAGGCAATATCCATCCATAATATCACTAGAAAACCTACTGCTTTTCATGGTGTTTTAATAGAGGGATCTCAGTCATGCAAAAACATTTTTAGAAAATTGATGAATTTAAGGGTACCTGAGTGGCTCAGTTGGTTAAGTGTCTGCCTTCAACCTAGGTCATGATCTCATGGTCCTGAGATGGAGCCTGAGCCTGAGTTGGGCCCGCTACTCAGCAGAAGGTCGGCTTCTCCCTCTCCATTTGCTCCTACACCTTGCTCATGTGCACTCTCCCTCTCTCAAGTAAATAAACACTTTTTAAAAAAATTTATTTGACAGACAGAGATCACAAGTAGGCAGAGAGGCAGGCAGAGAGAGAGAGAGAGAGAGAGGAAGAAGCAGGCTCCCTGCTGAGCAGAGAACCCAATGTGGGGCTCGATCCTAGAACCCTGAAATCATGACATGAGCCAAAGGCAGAGGCTTTAACCCACTGAGCCAGCCAGATGCCCCTTAAGTAAATAAAATCTTAAAAATAAAATAAAATAAAATAAAATTGATGAATTTAGCCACATCATTAATAATTCCTACTTAGTAAGTTTATTTAACCAAATTCAACAAATTTTTAAGGTGGTAAATACAAGATTAGATTCAGATTTAAAAGAATGCTACAAGATACAATGAAAAAATATGAGTAATTTTTATCTCTCTGGCTTTTAGAGTATTTTTAAACTTTTGTTTCCTTCTACACCAGCTTTATAATTGAGTTGAATTCTGATAAAACAATATGTCATCCAAACCTAAGTCCTATGCCTTAGGCATTTAATAACTGGCAACAACATTAAAATTGCACTTATCAGTTCTAACTTTTTTTTTTTTGGTCTAGGAACTAGCTGGCTCACAGCCCAAACATGATAGTAATTCATAGTTAAAACTGTGTTTGGATCTTCTTAGAATACTGTTACTTATCTTTCTCTGTATTGATGGTGTTTCTTTCTTTTTTTTTTTTTTTCAACAAAAATGTTATTGTGGTTATATAGATCACTCCACGGTAAATTTCAAAATTCTAAGTCACCTTTGAGGTAGTAGTTCTTCAAGTACAGTTCCACTATAGCTTATAATGATCATCTAGATGTTTGGAAGACTAGACCAAACTTTAACTCATTAAAAAATGAAGAAATATTCAAGTATATAAAAGGTTCTACTGCAAATGTCAATTTCTAATATAAAATAGAAAACATTTTTAAATGCTAATGTTCATAATGACTATCCAACCCACAGCTCCACAGAGTGCTCCCTTCACCCACCCTTGGCAGGGGAAGAAAGATGAAGAGGGCTTTGGGGGTTGGGGGTGGTGAAGGGAGAGCAAAGGATTTATTTTATCACTGGCAAAAAGGCAACTAAGAATAGATCAAGTTCAGTTTTCAAGATCATTTGTTCTGGGAGGAAGCATGTAAACCAGGAAAGAAAGAAGATACCAGTGATTAAGAATTTTTTTACTAATCTTTTTATAAATAAAATCCCCTTGATTTTAATGGCAAAATATTTTAACTTTCATTTTATTTCACCAACCACCTAAATTGTATGGCTTTTTATAACACCTAAAAAGCAGTGTAGTATGGTGACCTGAGTTCAAAACCCAAGTCTTCCACTTAATGTCTCATCTGTAAACTGGGAATAATAGTATCTATATTTTGATAACATAGTTTTCAGTGCCTTGGGAAGTGCCTGCCACAAGGTAGACACTCAATTTATGGTAAAAACACATATATGAGATGCGGAACTACTAAATGGCTTTCTAGAAACCCATCTGTGTCCCTTGCTCTGGGACGTGCTAACCTTTGTACAGAACTGTGCACCTCACTTCAAGGGCACTTTTTCTCTCTAAGACTCAGAAGGAATACTTCTTCCTTTATGTTTTCCATAGAGCTTTGTCTTTCCAAGGCATTTCCTTCATAACAGGCTTTCTCTGCTTTTATCATGGATGTTTTCTCTTTATCAAGGATGAAATTAAAACGTTTATGGATTTTGTTTATTCATCCATTATTTATAGTTTCTTATTACAGCTAGATACATTTTTTTAAGTCTTCCTTACCAGTTAGTGGTGCCAACCACCCTCCCACTGTCAGCTGAACCACACAGATCTACGCAGAAGGAACAAACACTAATACTTTCACCTGTATGGAAAATGCCTTAATTTCTAAATCTGGAAACTTGTTTTTAAGGAGGAATGTCTCTTCCCAAGTATTCACAACTGGTTATGTTCTGAAACCTAAAACCATGGTTTTTTCCTCCTTTAAGTTTTAAACTATTAATTTTACATTTCAAAGGGATGTTAGCTCAGAAGCAAAAGGCTTTGATCATTTCATCAAGTAAAAACTGTAAAATTGAATTCATGGAGACAGACCAAAAAAAAAAAAAAAATCTCCTTGGCTGACAAAAATTTCCAATTTTAAATCCACAGCCATCCTTCATTCAATGTTTGCACAGCTCCACGGGATCTTGTTTGCTCATTAAAGTGAGGCCCTCCGTAAATAGTGGGTTTCAATGTGGGTTTTCTATACACCATAAAATTTCAGAATATTAAAGAACCATAACATCTGAAGGGCATTTTAGAAAATGATTTGGTAATTTTCCTGAGATGTATTCCTGACAATGCCTGCAACTTCAAAATATCTCTGCATCTAGAGGAGAATATTTCAAGTGTTCCTTTTGATATGAAAGTCTTTTCTCCAAGGCTAAGCCTGTAAATAAAGTCATTTTTAGAAAAGATGGAATTTAGTCAAATATGGAATTGGTTTCAAATCACTGCATGGCTAATCATTTGCTTGACTAAATTGATAGCTTGTCAAGTCTTATATTTGATTATTAACAGCTGCCACCTCTTCTCTAGCATTTCTGGTAGCTATTCTTGAAGGCTTAAATAAGGTAGGATGAATGAATATGCCTAGCGCAAGGCATGGCACACAATAAGCACTCAGTATGTGGCAGCTGATAATATTTACTAGCAATTATTTTACAGTTAAACAGAGGGAGAGAGAAAACGATCTGTCCAGCATTGGCCACCAGGAGTTTCCACTGTTTTCTGGGGCTTTTCTCTCTTCATCATTCATGATGACACTAACAATTGAGATTTAATACTTTTTTCTCTATTTTAATTGAGAAAACAGAGCTAGTTGCTGTTGAATTAGCCTCTCTGCTCACTCTTGTCCTCATTCTCTCCACTCTCCACACAGCCCTCAAAGCATCTACCACGTACATCAGACCATGTCCCTCTCCTGAGAGGATTCTCCAAAGACGTAACTTCACGCTGAAACTGAAGTCCATCTTAGTCCTGTGCCCTTTGAGGCCTCCCAGGAACCAATCCCTCATACCATTCTATGACATGTCTTCCCTCCTCCTAGTCACACTGGTCTTGTTTATGTTCCTTGCCCTTGACCAAGCCTGCTCCTACCTCAGGGCCTTAGCACCTGCTGTTGTCTTTGCCTATAGAGCTCCCTACTTGTGTCTTCACATGGCTGGGTCCTTCTTTCCACAAAGCAGCCACAGAGACAACTTCCTCAGGGCAATCCCTCCCATACCCTTCCCTAGAAATCCCTCCATCCCACTGTTCCCCCCTTCATATTCTGTCACCCATTCTACTTCATTTCCTTCACTTCTCCCCATGACTTTATTTTTATGTAACCACTTGGTGGAGAAATCTCCACTTCTTGGCTTATAAACATGAAACACTGCCCCTAACAGTACCATGTCAACCTCCGCTTCTTGAAAGGAAACAGGTCCCTTATGGCATCTTAGCCAAACTCCATAGCTTTTCAACCACTTGTGACTGAGAACAGTCTCATTTTGTTTCTCATTTTGTTTAAGACTTGGACCTCTTCATTTCAAATATCCATCACAGAGTTAATTCAAAGCTACTCTCTTCCCCTTCCCCATAGTATCTTCCAGTGGAGAACAGGGTGAAATCCACTCTTTTCACACATTTCTCCTTTTCTTTCTCTCTTTCAACTTCTCCCCACCTTCTCCCCTCAGACAGCCAGACTCTCAGGGAACCTCGGTCTCACCCTCCATATCCAGAAGAAGAGCTGCACAAATGAAGAGTCTCTCTCTCTCTTTTCTATTCTTGTTGACTATTGAAATATGACCATATTGCCCCCCCCCAAGGGTGGTATTTTAATTCCATTGCGAGCTGGTTTAGGGATCAAGAGCTGCCTCTTTTAGTTCACTAGTTCATTTGCACATTCATTCACATGAGCAGTAATGCATTAGGTGCTCTGTATGTGCCAAGAACCGCAGAGGCACATGTGCAAACATTTCTTGGAGTCCCTTATATCTTCAACATTTACTTCTTTTCTCTTGCAAGTCATGTACAACTCACTGGCAGTCAATATCCTGTTCAAAGACAGTCCACAAGATAGTTGGCCAGAAGCAAACTCCATTATCTCTGTTTAGCTAAATCTTTATAATTCTGAAAAATAGAGGAGCTAGCCTTGCTCTCAGTAGAAACAGCTAGAGCTGCTTTAGTTTAACAATTAAAATCATATCAATTCTAGACAACTCTGAGAGGGAGCCTCCTTGTCAGATAAGCTATCATTTTTTAATAGACTTTATTTCTTAGAGCAGTTTTAGGTTCACAGCAAAATCGAGCAGAGAGAACAGAGAGTTCCCACATGTCCCTGCCCCCACACATGCACAACCTTCCCCCCATTGCTGCAGAGAATTTTTTATGTGCATGGACACACATTGGTGGCAAAAGGTTTTCTGTGTCTTTTTCTGATTTAAGATAATTCTAACTATGAACCTACTGAGAAGGGGAGTGATGTTTTTCGAGGGGAAATATCCTCTCCTTAACCTTTCCAAGAGAGCAGCCCTGACACTTTGCCTTTCCCCAAGTTAAGAGCCCCAAGACATGGTCCAGCTCCTGCATTTTGCTATTCCCCAAATGATGACAAGTAGAGCCATCCTAACAACTTAAGTCCTCCTGCACACACACCACCACCACCACCTGGTGCCCGGAGCCAGAATGCTGTAAACACTGCTCCCATCTTGCCAGGCACCACTCTCTCCTATCCTGAGTTCTGCCAGTGGAAGTCTATCTTTAGACATACCTCTGCTAATCTTCAGAAGTACATATCAAACACCCACTTTTCTCTTTAGAGAGGGATCAGGGATGGAAAAGAACAGCAAGCCTGGGCTTGCTAGGCTCTAAGAATATTCTTCCAAAACTCTTTTCCTCTCCCACTCGACTCCAATGGGTAATAAAAAAAGGCTTATAGATTCTGCCAGGGAATGAGATGCTAGTCCACAATTCTGGCAATAGCCCCAACATTGGTTCATTCAAAGTTCTACTCATTTGGCTCCAAGGAATGGCAAAGGACCTTTCTTCTCTCATGAAGGAAGGGAAAGCATGCTCTGAACATGCACTCTCCAAAATGCGGACTCCCACCCCGTCAGTCATCTTCTTCTATTGACTGGGTTTAGTGGCCAATCTCATTCTTACTTGATACCTCTCAGTACTTACTGCAGAAGGGCTATTGCCATGGTCCTCAGCACCTTGAACTTGGAGGACTTAGTTCCTCAGGTCCTCAATTGGGGCTGAAGCCCCAATTCTAAGACTAAGGGAGAAAACACCATTGCCATGTATTCATTTACTCTCTGTCACGATCATCTCATTCCTTTCTTAATCTTCACCATCTCAGTCTACCTTCATCACCTAGAAAAGTGTTTGACACATAATAGGTATGCATTAAAGATTTGTTAAAATCGAGGTGCCCGGGTGGCTCAGTCAGTTAAGTAACTGGTTTTGGCTCAGGTCATGGTCCCAGGACCATGGGATCAAGCCCCACATCCAGCCTCGCCTCAAGCTTCACATCAAGCTCTGCATTGGGCTCCCTGATCTGTGGGCAGGCTGCTTCTCCCTCTCCACCACCTGTGCTCTCTAGCACACTCTCTCTCTCAAATAAATAAAATCTCTAAAACAAAAACAAAAACAAAAAACAAAAAACTAAGATTCATTAAATGAATCCTGTTTTGAAACTGCTAAAATGAGAATTTAACTATATCATAATGAAGCCCATAATGGTTGAACAGCCTTAATGGTTCAAACTCAACAGAATCTCATTTTAATTTAGTTAAAATGTATATCCATTTTACTGTATGGCTGCCCAATATAACAGAAAACTGTTTTTTTCCTACATAGCATTGCTTTTAAATGTTTCCAGATATGGATGATGATCCTGACTGCTTTTCTTCTACAAGCTTCTCATGACACGTGGATTTCCAGACTCCCTAACCATCTTGGCTGCCCTTCTTCAGAGCACTGATGTTACTTTTAGGTTCTAGTCTACCAGTGACAAGGAGTTGGACTATCACTTTCTGCGAGCTAAATACTCCTTCTCTGTTAAAGGAGCTTACATGTACATCAAGATTTGGGCATTTGTTGTATGAGGTTAATTTTTTCAGTGAAGGAACCACATAGCTGACTCACATTAAAAGCTTGGTCTACAAACCTCAGATTTTCTTTATATGGACTATTGTCAAGTCAGACCTTCACCTCCGACACTAAGTTAAGTGACTTTTCCAAACATAAATGTTTAATCTTATTTTTAGCTCTATTACATTTCTTTCTTTTTTTTTTTTTTTGAAGATTTTATTTATTTATTTGACAGGCAGAGATCACAAGTAGGCAGAGGCAAGCAGAGAAAGAGGGGGAAGGAGTCTCCCCGCTGAGCAGAGAGCCCGATATGGTACTTGATTCCAGGACCCTGGGATCCTGACCTGAGCTGAAGGCAGAGACTTTAACCCACTGAGCCACCCAGGTGCCCCTCTTTCTTTTGTTTCTCTCTGGTCTATTTTCTAGAAGTTTTTAAAAACTTATTAGCATATTAAGATATTCAATTTGTCATTATTTGCAAATTTGACAAACGTATTTTATATCTTTACTTAAGACACATTTTTCCCCCAAGGATCTGCAGAAAATGGACCAAGTCAGAGAGCCCTGGGGCGTTCTTCATTTTTCTGAACTGGCTCTTTTTTTAATATGGCTGCTCCTCCAACTGCAAATCTACCTAAATCTGCCTAATGTTACCCTCATGCAGCCCACATTCTAATTCTCTCTGTTGTTACAAAACTGAAGCTTTTAAGAAATGCTCTAGAGAGCCATTTGCGATGACATGGATGGAACTAGATGGTATTATACTTAGCAAAATAAGTCAATCGGAGAAAGACAACTATCATATGATCTCCCTGATATGAGGACATGGAGAAGCAGCATGGGGGGTTAGGGGGATAGGAGAAGAATAAATGAAACAAGATGGGATTGGGAGGGAGACAAACCATAAATGACTCTTAATCTCACAAAACAAACTGGGGGTTGCTGGGGGGAGGTGGGGTTGGGAGAGGGGGAGAGGGTTATGGACATTGGGGAGGGTATGTGCTATGGTGAGTGCTGTGAAGTGTGTAAACCTGGCGATTCACAGACCTGTACCCCTGGGGATAAAAATACATTATATGTTTATTAAAAAATAAAAAATAAAAATTTAATTAAAAAAAAAGAAAATGTTCTAGAGAAATTTAAAAATGACACAACAGTTCCATGATTAATAAATAAGATCATCTTCTCCTCAAAGTAATAAATAAGATCATTACTGTGGAAAGAACCAAGATGCCCTTCAATAGACAAATAGATAAAGAAGATATGGTCCATATATACAATGGAGTATTATGCCTCCATCAGAAAGGAGGAATACCCAAATTTGTATCAACATGGACGGGACTGGAAGAGATTATGCTGAGTGAAATAAGTCAAGCAGAGTGTCAATTATCAGATGGTTTCACTTACTTGTAGAGCATAAGGAATAACACAGAGGACATTGGAAGATGGAGAAGAAAAGTGAGTTGGGAGAAATTGGAGGGGGAGACAAACCATGAGAGATTGTGGACTCTGAGAAACAAACTGAGGGTTCTGGAGGGCAGGGGGGTGGGGGGATGGGTGAGCCTGGTGGTGGTATTATGGAGGGCATGTATTGCATGGAGCACTGGGTGTGATGCATAAACAATGAATGCTGGAACACTGAAAAGAAATAAAAAAAATAAAATGAAAAAAAGGTATATTTAAGTTAATAAGATATATGCATAGTTATCTTTCTCATTAAAAAAAAACATTTAATTACTTTCTAAATTATCACAACCTATCCTGATTAATACCAATATTGTTGTTCTGATCTTCCAAAAATCTTTGTACCTTTTTTGAAAATCTGGATACAAGTCCATCTTCATACTCCTCATAAACTCCATAAATGCCCACAGAACCCCACCATTTCCAGAGCCATATCATCCCACTCCTTAGTATTTAGGAAGTTCTAAGTCTGAGCACTGATAGTGGCCAGACCTTCTTCTATTATCTCCTTCGGATTATATTCGTCGTCCTGGGCTACCATGAGAAAATACCACAGATTGGGTTGCTTAAACAACAGAAATGCATTTTCTCACCGTTCTGGAGCCCGGCAGTCTCAGATCAGGGTGCCAGCATGGTTGGGTTTTGGTGAACGCAGCTTCCTAACTTGCAGATGACTACCTTCTCACCGTGTCCTCACATAGCAGAGAGGATAAAACTTGATTGAGCAAACTCTCCCGTGTCACTTCGTAAGATAGCGCTCATCCCATCATGAGGGCTTCCACTTCATGACTTCAGCTAAAACCAATGATCCCCCAAAGGCCCCATCTCCAAAAATTATCGCCTAGAGTTAGGGTTTCAAACTATGGATCTTGGAGGGATGCAATTCAGTCCACAGTGGGAATTAATTAGTTATTCATATTATTTGTTTGGCTTGCCCGACCCTTTCTCAATTTGAGCATTATTTGCTCTGCTGGAAGGGATGAAATAGGAGAAAATTAAGATCTGAGTTTTCTATCTTTTCTCCATAATCTATTCTATTATAGCATCATCTCCAAGTAGAGAACCTATTCTGTCATTTTTTTCTTATTCCAAATTTAAATCCTTAAAAAGATATTTTATGAGACAGCATTTCTCAGAGCTATCATTTCTTCTCCAACAGGTCTCACACTTCCTGCTTTGGCATTTCCCCTAATCACGCATCACATTTCCCTCAGGATTTATGCCCTGCAACCCTGTCACATTCAACTCATCTTCATTGATGGTTGACCAGCTGCTAGCAGCTCTTCAGAAAGGGCAATGCTTCACCTCTGCCTGTCACCCATCCACTGTAAACTCTCAGGGACACCTGAGTTCTGCAGCTTGCCACCAAAGAAGACCATCCCTACCATGTTTCTAGCAATGCTCCTTAAAGAAAATTGAAGCACTATACTTTGTAAAGGTTCATCTACTGCCTCAATTTGGGGTACTTAAAAAAATCAATAGCAATCTTAATTCCCACAGCAGATAAATAGCCCAAATCTTTAACTATGCATGAACATAGGAAATTTAAGAAAATATAAAAAGACTGTTTAGACTTCAAATCATCTGTTCCCTTCTTAGAACTCCACTTTTCCCAATCTGGATGGCATCCAGATTTGGGAATGAGAGAAAAAGCTTGTGTTTTTTTTTTCTATAAGATAAGGAGGATAAGAGTTTTCTATTTTTAAATTTTGATTTTTCTTTTTTGTCGTTTTATTTCTACTGAAGACTGAATTGGGAAAGATCTTTTGCTGTACAATCTGGAGAGCTTTTATTCAGAACTTCTCTCAAAGGCCATTCTGAATATTCTTAATCGGTGGATTTCTAGAAATCACCTTAAGGCCTTCCTCTTCTTGATTTTTGACAGTATGGTATCTTGTTGTAATTATATTTTTTTGACCATAAGGAAGTTAAACATTTTTTCACATGTGAATTGTCTCAGTATGTTTTTGTGCTTTTATCAACTGAATATTGTTTTTTTTTTTTAAAGATTTTTTATTTATTTATTTGACAGAGAGAGAGATCACAAGTAGGCAGAGAGGCAGGCAGAGAGAGAGGAGGAAGCAGGCTCCCCGCCGAGCAGAGAGCCCGATGCGGGGTTCGATCCCAGGACCCTGAGATCATGACCTGAGCCGAAGGCAGTGGCTTAATCCACTGAGCCACCCAGGCGCCCCTGAATATTGTTTTTTAATTGAATGTAAAAATAGTTTATTTACATATAGTAATCCCCTGTTTGGTATATGTGTTGTGCTTTTTGTCTCCTAGACTATTGCTTGTCTTTTGACTTTTTTAATGATGTCTTCCCTACCCAAAAATTATAAAGATATTCTTTTCTGTCACTGTCTAATTCTTTTAACCTATAAAGTACCATATGCATTGATCGACAGAAAAGCAATACTCTCTTTCTCCACACTTACCTTCTCTGATCTAAAAATCTTAAACATTTTTACCTTCCCCCCCCCAGTTTTTCCAAAAGTTCTATATTTTGAGCCTTATATATCCTTGAGACTTACTCCAGATCATCTCCACGACCTATTATCAAATTTCAACAACTATATCGCTGATATTAATTATAATAGCAATATCTAAACATTTATTGAACACTTATTATGGACCATGGAATGATCTACTTATTTATCTGTACCATCTCATTTAGGACTTACAAAAACACCATTTTATAGATAAGGAAATTTAAGATTAAGGTCGTCAAGTAGTTTGCTCAAGGTTTTACAAATCATAAATGCCAGAGGCAGAATTCAAAGTTAGGAAGTTGGGTTTTCTGCTGCAAAACCCATATGCATAATCGTGGCATTTTATTGACTATAAAAAAATCACGCACATTTCTCCCACAGATCTCTAGCTAGAAGGGACTTCCTGAACATTAAATCACAACCTCTATGTTTAAAAAAGTATAGTATTGATGACTCACAGAACAATCCTCTCTCATATAAATTCTGGACACATACATTAAAAAGAATAGACTCATTAATAATGAAAGCTAAAATCACATGTGTAAACACATTGCTTTTAATCTATTCAATTATTTCCCCATAAGCACTAACTGTGCATCACAAATTATGCTGTCTAGAAGACATACAACAAAACTTACAGCTTGGAAGATTCATTGCCATGGTCTAATGGAATAGTTTTCTAAGAGAATGAAAATTCTGAATCTCCAAGATGGAATATCCCTATCCACTGTTTCCTCATTTCGTTAATCAAATTGAAGATGGACAAAGAAGGCAAACTACACAGGAACACCACTGCATAATTAATTTGCACATCTCTTCATCAGTTATAGATAAATATATTTTCTTCTCATGCACTTTAATTCAGGAATTGCAAACTGGAACGCTCAGCGGCCAAAACCAGCCTGCAGAAAGTCTTAATTGTTCCACACAAATGAATATATGTTCTCCAGTTTGCCACAGGCAATGCTAGTCCCTATCGTATCACACCTGGCCTCATGTGATACATTTATGTAACCTGGCCCCACCTCTACAGGCATTTAAGTTTATGGTCCCTTAATGGATCTAGTGTGATCATGAAGACAGTGAAATAGAAGCCCATATTAGAGCCCCTATAATCTGAGCTTGCTACACATTACCCCCCAAATAAACCTGAGATAAAGCCACTATCCCACTGTACAATCAACTAGCAGTAACAGTCACTCTGCGATCCTAACCTTTATTCCCCCTGTTCCCTCTTTCCCTTCCCATACCAAGTCCTAAATGAGAAGCTTTCTAGTTATGCTTGTTCACTTAGGAGTGACTAGGAGGCTGCACAGTCAGATCACAAATTGGTTACACCACCCATGTCACAGAGGTGCATTTGTGACCTTCCACAAACCTAGTGTTTTCACTGTGTGGTGTATGATACAAGCTCCAAGGGATAAAAGCAAAATAGTACTCACTCTAACCCTCAAATAACTTTGAGCCCTACTGTAGAGTGGATCATGGAGATGAAATTGGTTTTTTGGTAAAGAACTGAATACCCTGCTTTCCATCCTAAAAATAGCCATACTGTAGGAAAGCCCATAAAACTCTAAGCTTTCACTCAAGTCATTTTAAAAATCCTTGGTTAGGGTGGACATGGGGAAAAAAATATCTTCAGAGCTTTAAAAGCAGAACCTAGGAAGGTGGTTATGGTCATAAACTAAAGAAGCTCGGTTTTGATCAGTTCCCAGGTGAACAGGTAGGCAAAGAATTTTTGCCTTCAAAAAAAAAAAAAAAAGATTTCAACTATATCTTTTTAAATCATAGAAATAATGTCCATGTTATGTTGGAAATATTTGCAGAGCTGCATTTTAGACAGTGAATGATATTCCATAAAAAATAATTCTCTCTCAAAAGAATAAATGAAAGAAGATGGGATTGGGAGGGAGACAAATAAGAGACTCTTAACCTCACAAAACAAACTGAGGGTTGCTGGGGGGAGGGGGGTCGGGAGAGGGTGGGTTATGGACATTGGGGAGGGTATGGACATAGGGACATATGTGGACATAGACAATGGTTATGGACATTATGCTATGGTGAGTGCTGTGAAATGTGTAAACCTAGTGATTCACAGACCTGTACCCCTGGGAATACAAATACATTATATGTTTATTAAAAAATTAAAAAATTAATTTAAAAAAATAATAATTCTCTCTCACTACAGGGAAGAAAGTCAAAACAAGGCCAGACAACACGAGAAGACCAGATTCTTTGGAAAGTCCAATCAACTCATTTCAAAGGCAAGGGATTATAATATTTGCATAGTTAAGGTTGTGTCTATATGATGCCAGCAAACACTTAATTAGGTTGAAACATTTACTCAAGCCCATGTTGTTTGCCTACATTAACCAAGTGATTGGCTCACCTGTTTGATTGACTGACCACTTTGTTGGACACTGTCTGCTCTCCCACTTCTTCTTTGGCCACTTGGAACAGTCACCCACAGCACTCACTTCCTATTTCTATGCTCTGAGGGGCAATTACCTATTTACAAGTCAATTGCCCTCACTAAACACCCAGCTTCTCAAAAGGCAGGGCAGCTTTCCACCCATCTCTACCTTGTCCAGTGTCAAGGCGTGTATAGTGTGAGCAATCAGTCAATGGCATGGCTCTTGGCAAGTTGCCTTTATGGGGTGATGGGAATCTGTCACAACTCTTAGCCTCTAAATGTTATTTGTTTCATCCCATCTAACCCTATAAAAAAGGTTAGTTAAGTGCCTCCCGCCAAGGGGCCACACAATTTCCACGTCTACAATGCTATGCCTGCCTACCTATCAGGTGGCTTTTCCCCTCTGCTCTCTCCATTCGAACCTTTCCCTCTTCCAATTCATATGCCACACCTTCTACGAAGCATTCCCTGACAACTTGACAGTGATTCCCCTTCTGACTTCCTCTACATTCTGTTGGATATTTGAGCATTTAATCACAAACTGTTGGCTTGCTCTGTACTCATTAGTATATATTTGATACTACCTACTGCAAAGACTACAAAGCTCTTTGAGATTTGGTCCAATACATCTGTTAAGCTGTATCCAGCTATCTTTATATTTTTGTGATCGATTAAATAATAAATGATATCTAACAGTTGTCCCGTGTTCTATGCTTTATTTCACTTGGTGTAAGGGCAGTTCTAACACCTACATCTTACATACTAGAAACCTTGGGCCCAGAGAAGTTCAGGAACTTGCTTATGATGATACAAATAGAAGTTAAGGAACTTGCTTATGGTGATACAAATAGTCTCTTTTGGATCCCTCTTAGTGGAAGTAGGATATCTTGCTGTTTAGGCACATATTCTATCAAAGCCTCCTCAGTTTTCCTAAGAAATGTTCACCTTTTCCCTAGCATTATTATTAAGGCATCAGAGTCTTAACATAAAATCTACAATCTTAATGCAAACTTATAACTACCCAATATGTCTCATCAACCAGCTGGAAGGAATCCTTTATCTAAACAAGACTGCTTAAAGCACATATACTCTCTATATACTAGAAAATCCACTACCCACTGTATAAGCAAGAGCAGCAGAGAACTGGACCCCCATAGCACTGGCTCATTCTAGAGCCATGGTGTTGGCTCTTTTATTGATCAAGCCAAATGGCAACTTGCAAGTAGCCAACTCTGTGGGATTCAACTATGGGTCCACAGTTAAAAGGACATGAAGACACTGTTACATTGCAGAGTCCCGTTCATTGAAGATTCTTGGGGGAGAGTCCTGTCTGGTCTTAGTCCCAAGGATAGAACTTTTCCAAAGCAATTGCTCTATCTTTGCTTAGGGACGCTATAGCATTTTTAACTAACCAGATTTCCTTTTAAAGGTGAATTTGTGATCTATCCCAAGTAAGCGAACAGGCTTTGTAGTCATCTTTGTCTTGTTCCAAATCCTACTTAATGCCCCACAGTTACTTTTCCTATTATTTCCCTCCTGCTTTGAATTTAAAATAGATAAATCAAAGAAAATACTGCTTATCCCTCTCCTTCTCTCAACCTCCCAGTCCCCACCATTTGTGCTTTCGTGTCTTTCCCCGGCTCTCCCCAGCATCATCTGCTCAAAAATGGATTTGAAAAAATCATTTTACATGATGATGAAATGATGGTTTTTAACTATTTCTTGAGTCATAGACCCCTTTGCTAAATGCAAAGATAGGTTTTCTCTCTAGAAAGAATATCTACCCCCATCCAAAATGTTTGAGCATATATCCCATTAGCTCTTGAATATCTGAAGGTGGACCATGGTCGTCCATGGATTGCACTGAACAAACCCTTGCTTGAGTAAATGCACAGGCCCCTAGAGCTGCCTTCCAGGACTTGCTGCAAGCTCAGCAGAATGGAAGGTCACTGAGTTTTCCAAGCCCCTGCCACCAAGGCAGAGGCCCAGTCCTCCTACGCATCTGAGTCCCCCTACCCACACCCCACTTCTTCCCTCTCTGCCCAAAGACTGTGAAATGATGGTCCTTTCAGTCCCTCTTGCTATGTCTGTGCCCCACTTCATGCCACAACCTTAACTGGCATCCTAACAACCCCCCTCAAAGTGTGACTTTCTGCTGTGTCCACCAGCCCAAGTCTCAGCTTCAAAATTTTATACCTCACAACTTCAATGGTAAGCAGATGTGAACAAGGAGCAGGGGCTCTCAGGACCTTGTAAATGAGAGAACAGAAAGGCAGCCTGAGGAGCTTCCAGAAGCAGGGTCTGAAACAGTAGTACCTCATCCCTGCAGAGCACAAAATCCCAAGGAACCATGGATAGACAGACACTGAATTTCAAGTGTGTGTGTGTGTGTGTGTGTGTGTGCATGCACGCACGTGTGTATGTCTGTGTGTATATCTGAAATTACACTATATATAATATCAGCAAAAAACTGCCAACTCTGAATGCTTTTAATATAGACTTGAGGATTAATGAAGAGAAGGAAAACTGAAAACATGGTTTGACCGTATAAATGAAATGGCAATTACAGTTATATACAAAATATATTTGTCATTTATGACTAATTACCAGATGCAAAATAACTAGCATGGTAGTATACATACATATCACTAATTTTACTATAAATTGAATTTGATTTGCACACTAAGAATTGTTTCATGTCAGCTGGGCCTCAAGATTTGCTGCTCACAATTTCCAACATTAAGGGACACATTGACAGGAACCATATCTTAGACTCCTTTTATTTTTTCCTTATCATCTAAATAACACAGCAAGAAATGTCTGAAAATTGATCATCTCACTGTGGAGACCATAATTTGCACACATATCTGAAACCACTAGAGAAAAATCTAAGACAATATGTAAGAAGATTACATTACACATGATTTATATAAAAATGAGGGGATTTGCCAAAATCAGAAGATTACATGGGCCAAAATAAGAAGGCTACATGAAGAAAGTGGGTTTTGAACTTAGCCTTAAAGAAAATCTAGGATATAAATTTGGTCAAAGGACATTCCAGTCCAGGCAGAAAAATTATTTTCTGTGATATAGAAGATATTCAAGTTTTTAAAGAACTCTTTATTTCATATTAATATACCCATTACATTATAATGAAATTAGACGAGTTTTGAATGAACTCTTATAAAGAAGAACTTTAAAACATTATTTATTTAACTATAGAAATATATATTCATATCTTGACTGTTAGTTTTTAAGAAAGCAAATGAAAAATTCAGAAGCCGTAAAGCTGCCTATAAAGCTTAAATAATAAAAATAATTTATTGTAAAAATAGAATAATGAAATCACCAACAGTGGATGATACAACCAAATTTTATATTCCTCACTCAAATAGAGTAGTTAAATAAGGAGAGGTATTTCTTCACCTTCTCGGTGTGAGCCTACCAAAATAATGACTATCCTTGATCAGATGACAACTAAAATAATGACAGTTATTAATAAATACATATAATCACAATAACCATTGCAAAATTTGTCATATTGTATATGGTGAAACCATATGAAGTGTTTGAAAGTCTGAGTTAAAGCTAGAGACTTTAGGAACTCACCAAAATAGCTAGTGAGCATGGAGAGTTCCCACTCCACCTGTTTCAGTGCCCCTTAAGATTAGCAAACTTGCCACCCTGCATTCTGAGACCTAGTAGGGATATATTGGCCCCTGTGCCCAAATACCAAAATGGTATTAAACGTGAAATATATTTATTAGGAGTTACAGACTAAATTGTATGCCCTCCCTACCCACCCACCCACCAGCAATTTCATCTATTAAAGTCCTAACCCTTAGTGCCTCACAATGTGACTGCATTTGGAGATAGGGTCTTTAAAGGCATTAAAACGTTTTAAAGAGGTTGAAGTTTCTCTCAGTTAAAATGAGGTCATCAGTGGATGTCTGGGAGTCTGGGGGCTCAGTTGGTTAAGCATCTGCCTTTGGCTCAGGTCATGAACCCAGGGTCCTCGAATTGAGTCCCACATCGGGCTCCTTACTCAGCGGGGAGCCTGCTTCTCCCTCTGCCTGCCTGTCCCCCTGCTTGTTCTCACTCTCTCTGACAAATAAAATCTTAAAAAAAAAAAAAAAATAGGGCATCAGGGTGGACCCTAATCCCATATGAATGATATCCTCATAAAAAAGAGGAAACCACAACACAGATAGACACAGATTTGAGACCATATGAAGACCCAGGGAGAAGATGGCCATCTCCCAGCCAAGGAGAGAGGCCTTAAGAGACAGACCTAACCCTTCCTAGACCTTGGTCTCAGACTGCCAGCCACCAAAACTGTGAGAAAATAAATTGCTGTTGTTTAAGTCACTCAGTCTGTAGCAGTTATGGCAGCCCTAGGAAACTCATACGTTACAGGAAGCTCCTGGGAGGAAATGAGGAGGGAGCTGGGAGAACCAAGACCCCACAAAGCTGGTCTGACCCTGAGTGAAGGAGAAAGAGAGGGAGGAGGGGAAAGAGGGGATGGACCAAAGAGAGGGAGGGAGGGAGATAGGGAGGGAAAAGAGGGAGGGAGGGAAGGAAGGAGACCAGGAGGGAGGAAGGGAGGCGGGAGGTCGGAAAGTCTGAGATAGCAGTGCAGGTCTAAGGCAAGTTTGGCAAGACCGTAGAAGAGTAGCATAGCTCCCAAATGGATGCCTCAGGACCCCTGCCATCCTCAGTCACTGTGAGAACTGCTCAGGAGCAGCGACCGTGTTGGATTTCACCGCACAGCAATTGGATTTGTCAATTTATTACACCCCTTTCCTCCAAAAATCTGAGAAGTGCCTTTCATGGCTGTCCAAACTGGAAGACCTCCACAGCTCTGGACAATCCAGGAAGGACTTTACATTCAGACAACACAAATGCCCACAGAAATTTACACTGAAGGAACAAGCTCTTCAGTTTGGTTCCTATGTGAAGCAACAGCACATTCTCATTCCCCCTCAAATATTGCTCCACGGTCTGGACAGTAAAAATCAATGAAGTCAGACCACACTGACCTAAGAATTCTCACACAGGGAAGATAACTGTCCTGCAAATTACCTCTGAAGTTTTTGTGAAAAGACATGCTAGCTACCCCAACTGAAAACATAAATAAAGATTGTGATGATCCTGCTGAGGCGCTTCCAGAGCAAGGAGCCACAGGTGGTAACACATAGTCTGGGGGACCCTGGAGAGGGAAGATCAAAGTGGTGTTTGGGGTTTGGACCCAAGGTTACTCAGCCCACACCTTTTGAGCCTGTCTGCCTTCCTCTCCATGGAGAATAAAAATGCTTGTTTGCTTGTTTGTTTGTTTGTTTAAAACTATAAGCTGTCTAACATGCTCCTGTTCTGTGAGGAACAGAACATTAAAAAAAAAAGTGTCCATGAATAGAGAACTTACTGTTTTCAAATCAAAACCAAAATGCAACAAAATCAATCTGGCATACAAATTCAATTCTTGCACCTTCGATACCAAGCATAGTGATTGAGAGAAGATGTTCAATTCATGTTAGAGGAATAAATAATTGCACACATATTGAATTATAGAGTTTCATGGTACTTAATAATAAATGGAAGTAGTTCCTGTAAATGACTGTAATTAGCATGTCTGTGGTCAGGTAAGGAGGGGGTAAATTACCCAGAGGAGAAAGCCACAATGAGGCTCTTCTGAAGTCCTCAGAATCCAGAGTCAACCTCAAAAGCCGAGGGAAATATGGGGTACAGACAGAAGGCCGGGATCAGCAGGTTTTAGGGCAAGATTGCATCTGTGGGAAGGAGGAGGCTGAAGCATTTCATTTCCCTTTATAATGCCAGTGCAGTGTGGTATTTAGGGAGAGAGGGCTGAAATATATGGCATTCAGTCTCCCCCAAACCAGCATCATCTCAGTTCAGAATTTATCAATGTCTTTCTGATACTGATAAAATGGAAGTTTCCATTCTCCTCTTCATTCATTCCTTCCTTCATTCATTCTTTCTTTCTTTCAGTATTCATAATCAGACACTATGCCATCTGCTGGGGAACACAAATTCATAAAATGTTTTCTCTACTATTGAAGAGGAAGTTAAACGGATCAACAGGCAATTACAGCACAATGTATGAGATGTGGCAATAGAGGTTATATATAAAGAGCTTCCAGAACAGATACAGAAGAATAAGTGACTTCAGGGTAAGTAATGAGATCACTACAGGTTGACATTTGGGCCTCGCCAAGTGGAGGACCAGAAAGCAAGAAAACATATTCTATCCAGACAGAAAAGCAAAGAAATAGCCGGTGCAAAGACACAGAGGGGCAACAGTTTTGATTGAGATAAAGTGGGAAGGTGCAAGGGCCAATAAGGTTGTGGAAAGGAAAGAAAAAAATAATTTTAAAGATAAAATCTATTACAAATTACTGTCTCTGGAGTCAGCTGAAGGAGACTCTGGGTAACATGGGGCACAATGAAGTACTGGGATTCCAGAAGAACAGCGGCAAGAGAAGGGGCACAGGGTCCTGCAAGGAGAGCTGGAGGGATACCAAAGACAAACCTGATTTCTCTTCTTTATCGTTTTCATATGTCATGTTAAATTTATTTTTTTTTTAACTCCTCTTAGGACTTAACTTTCTCATGCTATGCCCAACCCCTTGCTCAGAAGTAGAGAGGTAATCAGTGGCACTGTGGAGATGCAAAGGCACTGTGGGGAGAGGAAATTCAGAACTCACCAACAGCGCCCGCACGGGATGCCATCTGTGCCCAGTCATTGACAGACCCTCTGAAATTACTTCCCAGAGTGTCACTCCTCCCCCACCCCCACACACATGCACAGGCACACACACAAAGATAACAGAGACACACAGGCACACACACAAAGATAGAGACATTCACACATCCCTCTCTGAAGCAGAAGCAAGCTCAAGAGCTGAAGATTTCCCATTCCCCGGTGTCCAGAGGGCAGCCTACACTCTTTTCAACTCCATCCGCCCCAGGAGACCAATCTGGATGGCTGGACACACCTTGCCCTGCAGTAAGCAAGCTTCGAGAGACATATATAACCTCCCAAGTGGGACTTCAAATGGAGTCCACTTCAAAGTCCTACTACAACTTATATATTAAAAGTAATTAAAACAAATTCTTTACTAGCAATTTACCTAAATTATGCATAAGGTGTCTCTCAATAGATACTCTTTAGACCTAGAGTATAGCTAAAAATAAAGCAATTGTCATGGAATTTGAGTAACAAAGTTTGGCTCCAAACTCCAAATCCCTTGGTGTCAGGGCATCAGGAAAGCTGGGGTAAGGATGGAGTCAGGCAGGCTGAAGGTCACTTAAGGCTGCAGCAGGCCAACAAGTCAACAAGTAAACAGGACACTACAGCAATGACAGCCCCAGTGTCTACATTTCTACAGCTTTTGTGGGTTTTCTTACTCAATCATTTCTTTTAATGTATGAAAAAGTACATAGGAAAATATATAACACCTATGTAGCCCCCATCCAAAGTTAACAAATGACATTTTGTCATATTTGCTTGGGATTTTTTTTTATTTTAAAAAAGTTACAGATGGGGGCACCTGGGTGGCTCAGTGGTTTAAGCCTCTGCCTTCAGCTCGGGTCATGGTCTCAGGGTCCCGGGGATCGAGCCCCGCATCGGGCTCTCTGCTCAGCGGGTAGCCTGCTTCCTTCTCTCTCTGTCTGCCTCTCTGCCTGCTTGTGATCTCTCTCTCTCTGTCAAACAAATAAATAAAATCTTAAAAAAAAAAGTTATAGATGAAGTAATTTGTATTTCCTAAATCCCATTTCCTCCTCTGTCTCCTCAGAGTCTGCCTCTATGCCATGAATCTCGTGCATATTCAATAACATTTTTTTTTAAAGATTTTATTTATTTATTTGAAAGACAGAAATTACAAGTAGGCAGAGAGGCAGGCAGAGAGAGAGGCAGAGAGAGAGAGGGGGAAGCAGGCTCCCTGCCGAGCAGAGAGCCCGATGCGGGGCTCGATCCCAGGACCCTGAGATCATGACCTGAGCCGAAGGCAGAGGCTTTAACCCACTGAGCCACCCAGGCGCCCCTATTCAATAACATTTTTATATTTTCCTCATTTATATGTACCTGTAAATATTACAGAGTATGGCTTTAGGTTTTTATTTTATTTCCTAAAATCTTCTCTTATCAACTCAAATATGTGGCTTCAAAATCTATTAGTGTTGATTAGTCTGTTCCACTGTGCTCATCAACTTTGCACATGCCATTAAATTTACTCATTTGCTTTGTTTATAATATGGCGCTTTCTCACCATTAGACTATGAAAGAAACAGAGGGATTTTTCTGTTTTATTCAATAATGTATCCTGAGCACGTAAACAGTGCCAGCCATGTAGTTGATGCCTAACAAATATTTGTTGAATGAGAAATAGAATGCAGTTAATTTATTTAATTCTAGAATATTCTTTTTCATGAAATAGAAATTTCATGCAATATTCTTTTGCTATTCAATAGATAAATGCCTCGGAATTTATCTATTTCTTTACTAAGGTTTATTTGAATTATTCCTAATTTTTTGATATTATAAACAATATTGCATACGTGCAGAAGTCCCTCTCTGGCATGTACCTAGAGCAGAATTTCTAGGTCTTAGGATATATGTGCTTTACATGTCTCTAGATGTTATCAAATTACTCTCCAAAGAGGTTTCCCACTTTTCACTCTCACTACTCACCTACTTGCTCATTAACACTTGGCATGATCAGATTTTTTTTCTTTTTCCAATCAGATAAAAGTAAAATGGCATCTCAGTTTTGTATTAATTTACATTGTCCTGATTACCCACTAGTGTGACTGAGTGTCATGTGTGAAGACAGGAGTGTGTGTGAAGACAGGAGTGCGATCATCATATATCACACTCATGTCTTCATACATGATCTGGCTCTCTGGATTTCCTCTTCTGTATGGAAGCTATTCCTATTCATTACCCATTTTTCTATTTGACTTATTACTTGCCTTTAAAAAAATAACTTCAGGCTGACATATATGCCAGTATGTTCTACCAGGATGTGGTCAAGCTTTTCCTTTGTTTTTCTGTCGTAGTCATCCAGAAGATTTCTAATTTCATATAGTCCAATCCAATCAGAGTAAGTTTTTCCTGACTCTGATGTCATAAAGGTATCTTCCCATATCTCTATCTATCTGTCATAAAGATATCTTCCTATATCTATTTATCTTTATGTCTTATAATTGTATTTCATGCATAATTATAAAGTTTTCCTTCTCACATTTGGCCTCTAATCCATCTTAAGTTTATCTTTATAAGTGGTATAAGGTAGTGACCTAATTTCATTTTCTTAACCAAAAAAAAAATTCAGTGAAGAGTCCTGTCTGTACAGATTGTCAATCCCACCTCCATCGTATACCAAGGTCCCATATGTGTGTGAACATCTTGCCAAACTACCTATTCTATTCTATTGATCTATTTGCCTATCCCTGTGCTAACTCCAAATTCTAAATTGTGCCATGTACTGAAAATTTTTATCGATCAATATATGGGCAAACCTCGTTTTTGGCTTTTTTTGTTTATTTCAAAATTGGCTGTTCTTACAGTGCTACACTTGCATATGTGAGAATCTGCTATCACACACAGACACACACACACACATCCCATAACACGACTTCACAATACTGAAATATCCATATATGAATTTAAATCAACAGGATTATCTCATTAATTGTTCTGCTTCTCTGTCTCGCAAAAATATTTGTATTTCTCCAAAATGGTTGTACAGATTTTTCTTACATTTATTCCTAAGGACCCTGTAGCTTTAGCTGACAGCATGCAGAGTATTTTTTCTATTACATTTTTAATGGGCCATTTCTGGTGTGTAAGAGGAAGAAAAGCCATACCACCAAACCTGGAGCCAGTTCACCCCAATCTCATCACATACTGTGAGCACGGGTGAATTCTTTCATTTCTCTGTGACTGAGTTTTCTCAGATTTCAAATGGGAATAATGCTACCTCATAAGGTGGTTGTGAGAGGTAAATAATTTAACCATACGCAAAGTGCCTGGCACATAGTAACCAAATGTAAATGGTAGTTTTCATTATTATAAGAATATCATTAATTTGTGTAAATTGATTGTATGTCTAGTGGCCTTGCAAACTCTCTCATTAGTTCAAATAGTTTGTAGGTCATTTTAGATTTTCTTCTTAATAATGATATCATCTACAAGTAGGAACAAACCTAGTTTCTTCATTTTAATCCCTTATACCTATAAACATTTCTCTTCCTTGTCTTACTACATTATCCAAGACTTACAGTATCATGATGAGTGGAGCAGGAAATAAGAAAATTCTTGTCTAACTCCCTTTAAAAGATATATGCTAAAGTTTCACCTTTAAGATTTATGTTGTCATAATTTTTTATTAGATACTCTTTATAAGATTAAGGAAGGCCCACAGCATTCCTAGTTTGATAGGCATTTTTATCATAAATGGGTCTTGATGTAGGTATTTTGATCTTCCTAAATTTAATCGCTACATTGTAGTTTATACCAAACATTGAGCAACAATATACTTCGGGCCAAGAATCAACGAACTAGAGCCTACACAACCTGTTTTGTTACCAAAAAAAAAAAGAAAGAAAGAAAGAAAAATTTAAATACAATTTTTAAAGAGCATATTGGAACACAGCCACACCTGTTTATTTACATATTATCCACAATTGCTTTCAAACAACAAAGACAGGGATGAATAGCAGACAGAGACCAAATGGCCCACAAAGCCTGAAATATTTGCCATCTGGCCCTTTAGAGAAAGTCTGCCCACCCTGATATACACCATATTAAATTCCTCGTCTTACAATTTACACTCGATATTGGAGGACTGAGGAAAAGCCAGGCAGCAGGACAGAGAGGCTTTTTGGAAAAAAATGTCTTTTCCAGCCCCCTAGTCTCTGTTCCACCTCTTCTCCTGTCAAAGGTTCTCTTTTCTCTCTCCTTCCCCCCTTTCCTTTTTCCTCTTTTCCTTCTCTTACTCTTTTTTTCCCATTACTCTTCTATATTTTTAAAACAGCAATACAAAATCTCTTCCTCTGACTAAATAAAAAAGAAAACAGACCAACATTTCTTCACTGTCTAGAATGAAATTACTTCATTCAAAATTCATTCACTCAAAAATACATATCAAAGTTACATGCCAGGTACTATTCTAGGGGCTTCACATAGAGTAGTGAACCAAAGATTCCTCCTGTCATGAAGCTTACGATTTTTTTTTTTTTTTTTTGAAGCTTACGATTTAATGGAGGGAAACAAACAGTTAAAGATACGCAAATAATATGTGATAGAGAAAGAGCAGATTGAGGAGGTGTAAGAAAGGGGCTTAGGGTTGGGGACAAGAGTACAATATGGCAGTCAGCAGGTCTCACTGACAAGGTGACACATGAGAAAAGACTTGACGCAAGGTGAGGGAGGGAATGCAAAAGGCCCATGGCAGGAGTCCCTGGTGTGTTCACACAAGGAAGCCAGTGTGGCTGGGCCAGATGAACCACAGAGCACAGGAGAAGAGATCAGAAAAACTTTAAGGCCTGGATCACAGAGAAGGTTCTTGTAGGCTTTATTCTGATGGAAATGAGGAGCCACTGAAGGGTTTTGAACGGAGCAGTTAAGTGATCAGGCTGATCTTAAAAAGGATCATACTGGGGGCGCCTGGGTGGCTCAGGGGGTTAAAGCCTCTGCGTTCGGCTCAGGTCATGATCCCAGGGTCCTGGGATCAAGCCCCACATAGGGCTCTCTGCTTGGCTGGGAGCCTGCTTCCTCCTCTCTCTCTCTCTCTGCCTGCCTCTCTGCCTACTTGTAATCTCTATCTGTCAAAAAAATAAATCTTTAAAAAAAAAAAAAAAAAAGGATCATACTGGTTATTGTGGTGAGAACCAGTTATAGAAGCTACAAGGCCCATGGGGGACACTGCAAGACGAGTTCATATCACTTAATCCCCCAACATCTGGATGAGATGGATGTGATCTTATTATGTCCTTCTTGTGCATGAAGAAACTCAGGCTGGCGACGGATAACATGCCAGGGCACACAGCTACTGTAAAGCAGAGCTGGTTCAAACCCAGAGTCTGCCAAGGCCCAAGGGTGGTATCTGGAACCAGACTTTTAGCCAGGCTGCAAGGGGAAGTTACTCAAATAAGAGGGCTGAAGGCTATCAGCAGAAAGGAGAGGGGCAAGAGACAAAATCGGGGAAAGAATGTGTTTTGCTTTGCAGAACCAAGTGTTCCAGCCAAGGAGATGCCCAACTATATGTTTCACCTTGCTAGCTGTACCTAGATGGACCGCCCCTTAGTGAGCCAGTCTGAGCGGCACTAGAGCTGTGGACCTGTGCAGAAGCTCCTCTGAGTTGTCCTGAAGTTGCCTTTAGCTCATTATAATACTAAAATCTCCTACGGGTGGAGAGTCCCACCACCTTTTGGAACACACAGTGTCACTAGCATGTTGACAGCTAGGCGTGCACCATTGAACAGAACTGCCTATGTGAGTTCCCTGCCCCTGCTCCTTAATGCGCTGAATAAAAGCTTCCTGCACTAACCCCACAGAAGACAATGCTTTGAGGGCTCTCTGTCTCCTTACGTGTGACAATAAAAAGTCCTTCACTTTCAACATTTCCTTGGGTTGTGTTCAATTTAAAGCACCCTGAGCCGCAAACCCCTTCAGTCTGGTTACAAGACGGACGTGAGCTTCCCTACATGCATGTGCTTCATAAATAATCATTATTGTATGATGTTACAATTATTTCAAGTTTCATGACTTTAACTTTTTTAAAGATTTTATTTATTTATTTGACAGACAGAGATCACAAGTAGGCAGAGAAGCAGACGGGGGGCGGGGGAAGCAGGCTCCCTGCTGAGCTGAGAGCCTGATGCGGGGTTCGATCCCAGGACCCCAAGATCAAAACCTGAGCCAAAGGCAAGAGGCTTAATCCACTGAGCCACCCAGGAGCCCCAAGAGTTTCATGACTTTAAATTAATCATATATGTGGTATTAAATGTGATGTGTCTCCTGATTGAACGTCAGTCCCCCAAATGTGGGGTGATGATCTGATGATGGGGCTGACCAGGAGTCCTGACATAGGCAGGGAAAGGATTCACCTGCTGCAGAATGAGGGGAGTGAAGTTTATTGAGTACAGGGCAGGGGAGGGGAGGGTCTGTGGTCTGCTCCAGGCAGAAAGGTGGGAGCTGTTTTTAAAGGGGGAAGAGGAGAAGCGAGGGCAATATATGGAATTTTCCCTTTTTTGGTAACTGTGCCTCGTAGTAGTAAGTAGCCCATTGGTTAGTTAGAGCTCTGCGTATTCTGAGGTGGGTCTCCGGATGGGCCTGTCTGTATTTATCCAGCTGGTGGGGATCATTTTGGGCCCTTCTGCCTTGATCAAGTTTCCATTGCTCAAGCCTATTGTCTAAAAGTGGCCTCTACAATATATCTATTAAAATTTCATATATTTTTAGATAAATCATATTTCTTTATAATAAAATCTACTTGGATACTATATATCCAGATTCCTGGATTTTGTTTTTTAATTACTTATTAAAAAAAAAATTAAACCTAGGGGCACCTGGGTGGCTCAGTCAGTGAAGCATCAGACTCTTGATATCAGCTCAGGTTATGATCTCAGGGATTGACATCAGCCTCACCTCAGATGGTCTGTACCACTGGGAGTCTACTTCTCCTTCTCTCTCAGCCCCTATGACTCCCCTGACCCTCTCTAATAAATTTTTTAAAAAATTAAACCTAGATTTTCAAATATTAGTTTTGCTTCAAATAAACCTAAGGATCTGGAGATTTATTTACTTTAGCCTTAGAAGTAAGGAGTCAACGATATGTTCCCACTCTCCTATAGAATCTCAGATTGCACTCTCTAAAGTCACTTCACCACCTGAGTGGGTTTTTTTTAAGATTTTATTTATTTATTTGACAGACAGAAATCACAAGTAGGCACAGAGGCAGGCAGAGAGAGAGGGGGAAGAAGGCTCCCTGCTGAGCAGAGAGCCCGATGTGGGGCTGGATCCCAGGACCCTGAGATCATGACCTGAGCTAAGGCAGACACTTAATGACTGAGCCACCCAGGTGCCCCCTGAGTGTTTTCTTTTTAAAAATCTCTTGACTAATAGGTATACTGCCAAGCTCCAATCCCATCTTGCACACTGTAATGCTATCTTCCGTAATATCACTGGTAAGAGAAGGACTTGCCTGGACTGACTTTTCAGTCACAATCTGAGCAGCTCCAGCCACTCAACATAAAACATAAACAACATAAAAATAGGTATACAAATTTGATTTCTAATCTATGGATGTTAAGTTATTAAGCCAGCTATTTTGACCCAGGTTTATGGTACGTGATTGAGAAATTTAAATATATATGTGTGTTTATTGTTAAAAAGAAAAACATAGGCTCAGAATGATACCTTAGACCAAGTCATGAAACCAGGACTTAATACTCAACATAACTACAGTTTCAACCTCCCCCAGAAATGTAAGTCTTACTCATTGGCCAGTGGGGACTTTTCTGACAAATATCAATGCACTACTCTGTCACATGGGTCCTCTCCATTGCCCAAAAGAGGATGAGGGGATCTGCATGATAAGACCCACGGCTCTTTCCCCACCCCACCCCTCAAGGAAAAGTGACCTTGCCTGGAACAATCCTTTCTCTTCTTTTGCTAGTGACTGCCTTGCTCTACCATACTTCCTATATAGTCTTTCATTTTGCAAAACTCCTTGGAGCTACTCTCTACCTGCTAGATAGGACGTTACCGATTTATGAATCACTTAATAAAGTCAATTAGATCTTCAAATTTACTCAGTTGAATTTTTTCCTCTTTAACAGTGTGTAATCAATATATGAAAATACAGTCAAGAATTTAAATCAATCAGCCACAGACACTTACTGAATTTATTGAGTGGCCCTTAGGCATTACCTTAGGCCCTGGGGAATCAGTGCTGAGAATAAAAAGGTGATTGCCTTCATTAGGCTCATAGCCTAGTAGATAAACCAAACAATAAATACATAATTAGAAGTGTGGGGGAGCCATGAAGAAGGAGGGAAGGTGTAGGACTGCTCCTAACAAGGACTGAACCCAGTCCAGTGTGGGAGGGAGAGGATAGTCAGAGAAGCCCTACAGAAGCAATGTTTCAGCTCGACCTGAAGGACATGGACAAGTTAGTTAAGCAAAAGAGCAAATAGCTGGAGAAAGAAAGATCATTTCAAGAGAAGAAACTGCAAAGCGTTTGATACAGGAGTGAATCCAGTGCTTTGGGGAAAAGGAAAAGTCCAGTGTGCCTGATGGAAAACGGGACAAAGTGGGCACCTTGTGAGCTGAAGCTGGAGACAGGCAGGGGCTGGGTCAGGTCTGGCTAGAAGTTTGCATTTAACTCTAAGAGCAAAGAGAAACCACTAGGGGGGATTTTTAGTAGCGGAGTGACATCTAGTTTTCACTCTGTAAAGGTCAGTGAGGTGCTATGTGAAGACTGGATCAGAAGGGAACAAGAATGAAGCACACTTAGGAGGCCATTGATCATGCAGAGGACAGGGACGGGGTGGAGGCAGAGGTACAGGAGGGGGGACAAAGGTGAGCAGATTGAAGTCAATAGGGACAGTGTGGGGGATGAGTGAGAAGCACAAGCCGACGAGGAACCCTCATTTTCTGACTGGCTAGATAGAAGGGTCATTCACTAAGCTGGGGAACATGGAAACGTACTACTTCATACCAGGTGTGACTCTATTCCAAGTATGTTTTAGGGCTGGAGACTAGGGCGGAGGTCCCTTCCACCCCACTTCTGCCTATCAACCTAAATTATTGGTTGCAAAAAAAAGTTATTTCCTTGGACTCTTTTTACTGAAGGTTTAAGTAGAGTGTCATCCTTACAAGAAGGAAAGAAGCAGGTATCTTTTAGGAAAGGCAGAGGGAAGAGGGAGCTAAGTTAAAGCAGCTTTCCAGAGAAGCCTGAGCACTGGGATGAGGTGCAATGGGGGAAACAGTGTAATATGGCAATTTTATTTATGAAATACATATTTGCTCTTCATCCCCATTTCTAGCTCAGAGGTCCTAAAATCCTTGGAATTGCCTAAGGAGTGAGAGCTTTAAGTGTCCTCTGTTATGTTAATGAGATGCTTTATGCAAAGTGCTTACAGTTGGGGGCTGGTTTGCCAGGACCTTCAACCCTGTCAGTGGAGGGTTGAAACTTCAGTCCCACCCCCCAACTTCCAAAGAAGGGAAGAGGGGCTGGAGATTGAGTTCAATCACAAGTGGCTAACGATTTCCTCAACCTCGCTTATGTAATGAAACCTCCATAAAAACCCCAAAAAGATGGGATTCAGAGAGCTTCTGAATTGGTGAATACTTGGAGATTTGGAAAGAGTGGTGCTCTTGGAGAAGGCATGGGAGCGCTGTGCCCTTCCCCCACACCCTGCCCTTTGCGTGTCTTCCATCGGGCTATTCTTGATTCCTATCATTTTATAAGAAACCAGTGATTCAGTGAGTAAACAAATTTCCTGAGTTTTGTGAGCCGCTTTAGCAAATTAAACCTAAAGAGGGGGTCATGGGACCTTTAATCTATGGCCAGTCAGAAATACAGGTAATAAACTGGGCTTGCCAGTGGTGCATGAAGCAGGGGTGCGGAAGCAGTCTTAAAGGACTGAGCTGATGCTATCTCAGGGTAGAGTCAGAAGTGAGCTGAATTGAAGGACAGCCAACTGGTGTCCCCAGAATTGCTTGGTGCTGTGTGGGAAACCACCCTCCCCCAACCCTCACACTGAAACTGGGTGCTCAGAACACCAAGACACAGGAATTGGAGTGGACCTCCAGAGAGACATGACTGACCCGAAGGAGGTAACACATCAAAGAACATTGTGATTACTTTGGAACTCTGCTGAGGGCTGACAACATTCTAATCATTTAAACATTTCCCTTTCCTTCCTTGGTGAATGATGGTGTTCCTATTGATTATACCATAAAGATAACTTGCGAAGGAAAGGAAGACTGCTTTTTTCATTCTATTGTCATTTTAGAGCCCTCTTCCTGGTTCTAAACACTCAAAAGGGAAATGCCGAATTTACAGTTATGGGGAAAGTTGCTTCTGAGCATGATTTAGCGCTTTTTATCTCTCTTTCACACAAAAGCTTGCAAATACCAAGCTATTCGATTACAGAATCATATCTTTTCTATTTTTAAATTATATTCTAGGTCGCATTATATGCTAATTATGATAAAATATTTTGCAATAATGCAAAGGCATTTGAATAATCAATCTGCACTTCCTATTCAACTCCTAAATATATACCCTAGTGGGTCTCAAATGCAGGGTCTCATATTCACAGCATTAACATCACTTGGGATTTTGTTAGAATGCAAATGCATGGGCCCCACCGCAGACCTACTGAATCAGAAATTCTGGATGTGGAGCCCAGCAATTTTCTGAACAAGCCTTCCAGGTGATTCTGATGCATGCTAATGTTTGAGAACTACTATCTTAGAACAGTTCTTCCCACCTTTTCACATGTAAAGGTGATGGTATTTGTACAATGGCCCATATTAAGAGGAAAGGCCGCTGGGGGCTCAAAGCCAGCAGCCCAGGGCTCCCAGCTATCCTAGGGCCAGTGGTGTTAGCCTAAGCCCCTCCTATAAACCCTTTCATAGCTCACCAGAGGAAAACTGACCTGGAGCTACACCAGCGCAAAATGTTCACTGTGGTTTTGTCTGTAATAATGAAAAATCAGGACTCACCTGAATACCCATCAGCAGAGAAGAATGGATAAATTGTAGTATGTTGGCACATTAGAATACCATTCACAGTTAAAATGAATTCACTCAAAGAAATCTCAAAAACATTATGTGGAGCAAAAAAAGCAGAGTGTAGAAGAATACATACAGTTTAATGTTTATATAATGTTTATAACATGCTGTACAGTGTGTTGTTTGTAGCATGTCTGCTGGCAGTAAAATCATAATAACATGATAAAAGACATGATAAGCAGTCTATTTGGGGCAGTGGTTAGCTGTGGAGCAGTGGGGCAAGAGGAAAGGGCATCAGAGACATGGACTAGCAGGGCTTCACCGATGTTATTTCTTAAACCAACTAAAGAAAATACATCAATAAGTCAAGATCAGAAATGAGGAGAGATGAGTGCATGGGCATTTCTTTATTTTTATATTCTTCTGTATACCTGAAATATTTTATTAAAATTTTTGATTAAGGGGCGCCTGGGTGGCTCAGTGGGTTAAGCTGCTGCCTTCGGCTCAGGTCATGATCTCCGGGTCCTGGGATTGAGTCCCGCATCAGGCTCTCTGCTCAGCAGGGAGCCTGCTTCTCTCTCTCTCTCTCTCTGCCTGCCTCTCTGCCTACTTGTGATCTCTTCCTGTCAAATAAATAAATAAAATCTTTAAAAAAAATTTTGATTAAAGGGGCCCGCGGGTGGCTCAGTTGGTTAAGTGTCAGACTCTTGATTTCAGCTCAGGTATTGGTCTCAGGGTTGTGAGCTCGAGGTCCCGCTTCTAGCTCGCACTGGGCATGGAACCTGCTTAAGATTTTCCCCTTCCCTCCCCCTTTACCCCTCCCCTGTGCACACCTGTGCTCTCTCTCAAAAAATAAAAAGAGTTTTTGATTAAAAGCATCAGTTGGAATTTGCTATTAAACTTCCTGAGTATTAAGACCAACTACAACAATAGATCTTTGGTATCAGGCAGATTATTTTCTCTCTCCGGTCCTCAGGTTTCTCATTTGCAAGACAGAGGAAGCTTAATTCAGTGACCTCTGAAATCCATCTGCCTCTTTCACCCTCTCTGATCTATTTTGGTGTTCAGATAGAAAAAGCTCAAGCCCCTTGCCTTTTTCCTCTCCACATATAGGCTTCTCAGCCCTTGTTCCTTGTCCAGCTGTCCCCACTAATAGCCCCCTCATTTACAATGGCCTCAGCAACTGGAACAGGGACTAATAACATATCACAAAGCAGGAGTCATAAAACCTGTGTTCTAAGATATATTTTAAGGCAAAAAGAATAAAAATAAAACCAGAAAAGTTTGGCACACAGACAAGCTGTGTGGGATTTAGAAAATGACCTTGAATTTGTAAGCAACCTTTCCTTGAAGGAGAATCTTCCCTAAGATTCCCTAAGCAGTGGATTTCACCAAGTAGAGGAGAATTTTGAATCGACATTACAGCAATGTACACTACTTTCTGTTCTTTGGGCTTCTCCTCCACTTCTTTCACTACCTCAACATCGGATACAATTCAACACAACTGATTAGCTGACTTTTTCCATGAAGGAAAGCCTAGATTCTCATGGTCCATTGATTCTCTTGAGCATCTCTCAAATTATGCCATATAAAGGCAATTACATTTCCAAATACGTTTTTTTGTTGATCCTTGGGATGTGATCAATCATTCCAATAATATCAACATCATAATATTGATGAATTATGGCTACAAAGAGTGGCCAATTTTGACTAACTTGTTATTTACTACAAAATATTTCAAATACATAATTATACCCACTACCAAGATGTCATTTTTTTTACAGTTTTGCTAATTTACATATTCAAATCAGCAGGTCACATAAGGATGGCATTTTCTGCTTTGTGGTTTGTGACATCATATCACAAATGTGACTCCAGGCCTCTTTTGAAATATTTCATTAGTGTAATATGTTAGGAGACATATCTAATATCGACTGATAAGTAATACAAGTCAAAAACAAGCCAATCTGGTTTCAGCTCTACTGTGTACAAAGCAATCTAAAGAAACCATCTCTTAGCCTTGCTTTCCTAATCTATGATATGTATAAGTTGGACTTTGTTAATAAGGTCCCTCCAATCTCTGAAATCCTTTGGTCCCTTGGAATGGCCAAATAAACCAGCTGCTCTAGCCTTATCTATGTAATCTCAGTCTCAGTTTTCAACTTTTTTGGTTGAAAAATGAAAAATTCATTAATGAATCATGCAGACTCCAGCTAGATTCAATGTAATGTGTGTGCACATACTTATTTATATATAAGATTACATATTTAACAGAAAGAAAAATAAACACTGCACATTTATCATACAAAAAATAAATGTCCAGCATTCTATTAGTATACATAATAGCATACAGTTCATGCTTGCTGAATTAATTAACAGGCTTAATTATTAAGGTCATACTGTCTCAGAGACTATGCTAGGTATTTATAACAATTTCTAATTTAATTCTTACAGCAACACTGAGAGGTGGGTACTTTCTACCTGGTATGAATCAGAGCACTATAAATACTATCAAGATTCTAAGTCTGGCTTGGTACACCTCAGTGACATTATTAATACCCAAAAGATAGAAACATGCTTTGTAAATGAACTTTTTAAGAGCTTCACCCTTTTGTACCACTGGAACAGCTTCTGGCTTTTAACATTTACCTTCAACTTTATAGTTCTTACTTCCCAAGACATTTTCTACTATTCATTGTTTTAATGTGCCTCTCGTGATTAAAAACAAAGCTAAAATAATGGGGCCTGAAATGACAATTCGTCAGTGGGAACTATCCAGATCTTAATCTCACCCTGATGAACACAGCTGAATTTTACCACCTTGTGTACCTAGAATTACCTGTGGTACCTATTTTATCTTCAACAGACTGAAGAAGTCTGATATATATTTTCAGTTATGCATATCAATTCCATAATTTCCTTTGAGGGTCTATAAAACTGGTCAGAAAACTGGGCCACAGCACAACATCTGAAACGGCCTTTCACATTCAAATTGAGATAGAGAAATGTAGAGTGGATGGTAGGACAATTAGTAACTAATGGAACAACTATACTCAAAAGGCTAGTGATTAATGAGAGGTTTTCAACCTGGACAAAATATTGTGGCACAGGGTTGCTCCCTTGACCTTCTTCTGTTCCCAAATATTACCAATTACTTAAATGGACAGAAAGGTTCTAAAATGTGAGGATGATAACAAATTGAGTGGGATAATGATGGATTATATTAGTCAAAATAAACTTGATGGGGTAAAGAGATGAGTCAAGTCAAACAAATCGAAATTTAACAGACGTAAGTTTGAGATCCAAAAAGAAACTTCCTAAGTACAGAATGTTTTGGGGGAAAAGAAAATGGTTTACACCTACCTTAAAAGAGACATAGGGACTTCAGCTGACAGTAATTCTATATGAATCAACGATACAGTATGATTACCTGAAAGCTGGTGCCACCTGTAGTGATATTAGAAATAAGAAATTTCTGCAATAACAGAAATAAAGTATTTTTTAAAAGTGAGGTCATTGGCCTGCTCTTCCTGACCCTGGTAATTTATTTCCATATCGTATATAGTTTTTGGTGTTGAACCTTAAAGATACAGATAAAGATACAAAGTGGCATTGAACCTTAAAGATCTAAACAAAGGACATTCGGTTTCTCACACCAGAAGGGTCCCATGTCAGATGAAGAGACATTTTTAAATATCAAATAATTTTTTTTGAAAAAAGTATGAATCTGGAGGAAAGAAGACTAAAGAAGGACATGGCAGCTATTTAAAAAATATTTTTAAAGTGGTATGTGGAATGAAAATAGTCTTACTCTGAAGTACCCCAAGAGGTCAAATGAGAGGCAATAGGTTCAAAAAAGACAGACTGCAACTTGGTGTAACAAGGATTTATAGGATAGGATTATGAGATTGTGAGTTTCCACCACCTTAGATAAAGGGATAACAGACTGAACCATCTATAGGTGGGACACTGCATAGGGGATTAACATAGCAGTGGGAGTTTCGTCTTGATGAATTTTGAGGTCCCTTGTAAACCTGAAGGAAAATAAATTCACAATCTACAAGTTGCCTAAAAAGAGGGTTAAGTGTTAAAGACTTACTCATGTTACCAATGAACCAGCAAGAGATGGTTTGAAGTTAAATATACTTTTCACCCACTCCTCAAATATGTATGCATATGTAAAAAACAAACATGCTTCTTTTCAAAGAGGAATAAACACCAAATCTCATTAGTTCAAGTTTTACTCCCTGAAATTCGTAGTAACTCAGGCGGGAATAAGATCAGTATGCCATCTGCAAGGAAAAAAAAATTTGTGAAGTAAATTATTAATATAAAAATATTCTGGGGGGAAAGCTTTCCTTATATCTAAAGTCAAAAGAACACTATTAAAAATAATTATCTTGGAATTTCTGTACAAATAAATCTTTCTAATTTCTGAATGACCCCTTCTTTATCTCAAGTCAGGTTAGATTGAACAGTTATAAGTACTTGTGAGCAGCATTTATTCTGAACAAGTTGATCCTTGAACAACATGGATTTGAACTGCAAAGGTCCACTTACAAACAGATTTTTTTTTTTAATAAATGGAGTTCAGTAATGTAATTTTCTTTTCCTTATGATTTTCTTAATAATAGTTTCTTTTCTCTAGCTTACTTTATTATAAGAATCCAGTATATAATATATATAATATACAAAAATACATATTGATTGATTATGCTATTGGTAAGGCTTCCAATCAATTGTAGGCTATTAGTAATTAAGTTTGGGGGGAGTCAAAAGTTGCACACAGATTTTTGACTGTGCAGGGCATTGGGACCCCTAGCCTCTGCATTGTTCAATGCTTAGCTGTATTGTACAAACTACTGAAAATAATAGTTGTTTTTTTGTTTTTTTTAATGTTAAGAAATCCAGCTTTCATGTGACCTGGGCATTTCCCAAGTTTAAATTAGGCACCACTAATTCAAGTTATTAAGGAACTTCTTTGGTGTTTTGTTGCTTTGAATTCTTGATCACAGATAAGCAAGAAATTATAATAGAGCTTTACTAACCCAGACAAAATAATTACAAACTAGAGAGAAATAAATGCATTATGAATAGCCTAAAACTTATCTTGAAAAAAATCCAGCCAACGCTAGAGAATCACACAAACTGGCCATGAATTCTAGAAACTGTTCAGCCCATAGAACCCAATGTTGTCAAAGGCATGACTGGCAGGACCACACGGGCATGTGACCTGAGCAGTTCACTCAGGGCCCTGAACCCAAACTGGGTGCACACTGGGTTTAATGTTCTACTGCTTCTGTCTTAAGAGCTGATAAGTTTTGAACACTGGTCTCTACAGATTACATAGGTAGTCCTGGAGATGGGTACAAAAGGGTGACTGAGATACAAAAGGCAAGCAAAGGAAATGCATACACACTGGCAAAATCTAAATATAGTTCCATTTATTAATGAGCAACAATATCCTGTAATCAAGGCACAACCTGTTGGTTAAAGTTATAAAGAATTACTGGCCTTGTTTAATGTGTAAACTAAAGCTAATTCACAAATTTGCTAATTGTTTTCCTCTGCTGCAGATGTGAGCTTCCAACCGGTGGGGCTAGAGTATTCAAAAGTAATCAGCCACTGCTTCAAACTCCATCAAAAAGTCATGTATCGTTTTCAGAAGGCATGAAATTTTGGTACAATTTTACTGGAGGTACAGAAGGAGTGATGAAGCCAGTGTGAATTTAAAGACAAACAATTTCTTCACTTTACCGCGTAAAATGAGAAGTAGCCAAGAACCACTGTAGTACCTTCTGCTTTTTCAGTATTGTCTGGATTGTGAACTGCCAAAGCTACATGTGAATGAGGGAATTGTGAACCTTGTTCAAATTCATTCTCCCTGTTGTGCGACGTAAAGTTCCTTTCACCAGTGACACACAGACACCTTTAAATCCACAGGTCCCTGACAGAAAGAGTGGTCCAAAACTTTAGATATCACAAATAAAATTGTTTTATTGATATTTATTTTAAATATCATCTCTACTTCAGAATTTAATTCATTTCTAAACATATAAATCTAGAAACAAAACAATCAGGAAAAAATCAAGATGAAGTATCAAATATAAAACTCATCTTAGTTTTAACTTAACAAGTGTTTACCCCATTTAATTTCAAGTTCCTAAGTAGAGTCTGTGTAGCTCTAGAGAGGTATTTAACAACACCCTAGATTTGTATAACATTTGTTCCAAGGAGCACAAAGAACATTCGCATACTGCATAAGATTTTGTCTATATGATAACCCTATAAAAATCTGGAAAAAATGAATGATCCTCATTTTAAAAATGGTAGAACTGAGGCATAAAATAGATAAAATCTTGCCCAAGATGTCACACATACATAGGCGAGTATGCATACACACACACACACACACACACACACACACCAGAAAGTAAACCATATTTTGCAAATTATATCTCCTTTTTAATATTTTCATATGATTAGAATCTTAGTGAAAGATTATTATGAAATGTATGCCTACAAAAGATATTAGTTACAATGTAATTTCAATTATAAATCATTTTACCTGGAGCTCTAAAAATTTTTAACAAATATGCAAATTAAGAGATTTTATTTTTTAATATAGTTCTGAAATTATATTTAAATTTACCACCAGCTCATATTCTACAGACAAAAGAAAACTAATATAGGGACAGCCTATGATAGGAGCCATCTATTAAATGAAATTATATTTTGATTTCTGAAACTGCCTTGCAAGAACAGAGGTTATAATTTCTGGAAGGAGCCATATACCAAAAAAAAGGGGGGGGGGAGTGGAAAGCCATGGTTCATGCAAAGAAATATTTCCTAGTCTGTAATTCGCAGCTCAGCTTCCTCAGTACCTTAAACTACCTCAAGTCCTTAGTCAAATAGTTGTAGATTTGTTGCTCAATTTAAAACCCCTCCAGGAGTCACGTCTTTAATTGGCGTTGTGATGTCTTACGTCATGATGTTGCGTCACCACGTGATGACGCTGTGCCATCACACACATCATCGCATATTGACACAATGTCATGGCATAATATCATCAAATTAAATTCAACAGCACTCCCTTAGCCTGGCCCCAGTAAGGGCAAGAGAAATTAAAAGATTTTCTTTGCTCTTGTCCACACTCTTGGTCTGTAGGAGAGAACAGCGGACTTCAAAAATCGTTTCCCGGTCTCCTGAAACTTAGTGGTTCCCATAGTAGAGACATTAGAAAGTTAAACGGGAGAGTTTGGGGGTTTTCATAGGCTGTCTCTTGTTTTGCCCCATAACTAATAACCTTTGAATCCCATTTTAGAGATAAATATTTGTGTATGTTAGTCTCCTTCCCCCCCACCCCACCCAGGTCATAAGATAGAATAGTATATGGTCTGATGAAAAAAGAAAACTAATTCTTTGGCTCCTCATTGCTTGCCCTCCTCATCCACCTTCTTCCAATTTTCTTTCCTCATTCCCACATTCTTCTCTAACATTCTGAAACAGCAGGTACTGGGAGGGCAGGAGGCAGATGTAGCCAGTATTTTTGATGAGGAGCATCTACATAAGGTTGGAAAGAGTGTTGAAAGCTGTAATAGGGGACCTTTGCCAATGCGGTCTGATGACGATCACTGTCTCCATGTTAGCATCCATTATAAACATGGGGTGGTTGAAGGAGACATATCCAAATGTGATCCAAACTATATCCGGACTTTATCTGAATTTACTTATAAACTCTTTTAAAAAGACGTAGTTACCAGTTCATTAAATGTTACCATGCAGTTTGTGTGCATGCATGACCTCTCTTCCATTAACTCAGCCCTTAAGGGCCAGATGCTGTTTTAGGTACAAGAGCTCAGGTCAAGCAGAATAAACAGTGTCACCTTCAAGAGTCCACAGAGCAATAAGGGAGACAGGTAAGCAACAGATTTCAAGACAATCTGCTAAGGGCTCTAATGATGAAACAGAGTGTTCTGGAGATTCAGAAAGGGAATGGAATATTGAGTTGCCAAAAGGATCCTACAAGGGAGGTAACATTTTTGAATCCTGAAAAATGAGTAGGAAGCAGAGAAAAAAGTTCCAGATTCAGATGCAAAAAACTGGGCATATAAGAAACCCTAAAGTATTAGACTGATTCATCCTTTTGTAGATATTTTCTCAAAATTATCCATTCATATAAACGATATTTTGAGGGATACTGACTCACACACTAACATTAACATAATCCTTCATCATAATTACAAACAGCTTCTAGATGTCTGTTAAACATACTACATCAATGCAGCAGAGTTATCTTTTAGGAGAGTTTTCTATCCATGAGGCTAAATACGTAATTCTCTTTTCATAACCAAATAAAAATTGGAAATCAAAGTCACTTGTGTTTTCTTGAAAGCATTTGACTAACCACAAAGATCTTGGTAACTTCTTTTCTGGTATGTACATAAAGATTGGATTGGAAAAATCCCTGCTGATGATTCACCTTTTAAAAATAAACATTGAAGAATATTTGTTTTTTAATACACTATGGAAGAAACACCTCAGACCACTCAATAGTAAGTGGTTATATATTCTGACATTTGGTCCCACATGAAAGACACTAGTAGGTATTTTCCACTGCTACCACAATCCTCAAAAGGTTTTTAAAAGCTAGACATTACAAGAGAATAAAAACTCTAGGGGATTTCAGCCCCCAAAGACTTGTCTCTATCTTTCCAGAAACTACATGATTTTGAGAGGCAAGTTATCAAGCAAGTTTCTAAAATGTCATTTCTAAGCTAGACATACACATATCTTTTTGGAAATTAGCAATTATTTAATTAAAATTTGATAAAAGCTTTAATATACAGTTTTTAAACCATGTCAAATATACATATGTAATATATATTCATTAACATATCTTTTATAAAACGATAAAAAGCAGAGAATTAGCACCTAGACTCCCAAGCACATTCATAAGGAATAAGTGGTGAGAAAGAAGAAACTTTCCAAATACCAATTCTTCTCATGTATAGAACATACAAAATTTTATCATAATAGGATAGTAAAGAAACAAGATGTAATGAGACATTCACTTAGATAAATGATACAGTTTAGAATATAAAATATAATGAATCTGGGGGACAAGATCTGCAGAAGATGAGAACACAATGGTACTCAACAGTAGGCTACAGAGTTAACAAACTTAAGACTTATTTCTTTAAGAATATTAAGTATGTCTTTTCAAATTTCCAAATCCAGAAGAAAAAATAAAAGCAGCAACAATGGCAACATCAAAAACACCCCTGATTTTTGCAGAATTATTCAGATGGATATTAATGTACTTTTTATCCAGATAAAATTCATTTTATGGAACAAACACATGTGGCAAAGACTTTACACTCAGGTTATCTCTTTCAGAGCAAAGAATCTTTTATAATGTGCAGTTATCCATAACCTGTCTGTTTTACAAGTTCAGAGTTCCACATAGTAGGCTTCTTAAACTGGGGCTCATTTTTGCAAATATGTTTCAGTTATATAGTGACGAAGTGAGCCTGGGAGTAGGGACTGGAAGTGTTCACAATAGAGCCTGCCTACCTCCATATTTTATACCTACATGAAGGGATATATTTTGCAACTATACCTGAGACAGTTAAAACAAACACCTAGACTCATTCTTCCTGCCCCTATATGTTTTCTATCCTCTTATATCTTCCTACCTATACCTTTCCTTCTACTTAATGAGGACTTTTCAGATTACCATGAATTGAAACAAAACAGTCCACAGAGAGACTTTTTAAATCTTAATTACCTATGTGAATAATTTTCTTTAAGTTATTAAATTTCAGAGAGAGGGAAGGGTAAGAGCACTTTCATTTATTATGGACCTGCTAGCTACTAGAAAAGCTAGGTGCTTTACATATGTTATTCAATTCAGTCACATCTTGAATGATCTTGAAGGGGAACATGATTGCTAAGCAATACAAATTTAAAAATTCAGCTGTTTGAATTAAGCCAGTAATGCATCATTTTTAAACAATAGAAGTATTACCAATTTTAAGTGTCTCTGTGAGCTGGACACTGTTCTTTTAAAATTAACCCAACTTACTCTCAATTTGCTGCAGTTTCTAGGTAGGTGGGCACAGATTAAGTTACCAATCTCATTGATAATCTCTGGTTTTGCACCCCTCTAGTAGAATACTCAGCACCAAATCTACCTTCCCTTCCAAACACCCTCCTTCCTTGTGCTAATGCTTGTGGACAAATTCTGCTGTGGCCCCCAGACCCTACTCTACTGTCTGAGGTTTTCACTGCCAGTTCTCTGCTACCCTTACTGACTGACGACATGGACTTAATCGGTGCTCTCCTGGCTCCCACCTGGGCTGCACAGATCTGAACTGCAGGTGCCTCTGCTAGAGAGAACGCTTTCATCACCAGAAATGGTCTCCTGCACTTCCATACACAATGCACTTGCTTTTTCACAGTAGGGAGGAAGGGCCCCAGACTGTGACAAACTGAAGAAAGAACCACAAATTGAAGTTGGGGACAAAGAAAGCTACCCCAAGAGGGGAGCTGAGCTCAAACTGGCCCATAATAGAGGGCCATAGCTATTTATACAAAAAGTAATGGTGTGATGAAAGCGATATTATGGAAAGATTCAGGAGGAATTGGAGGAAGCCAATCACTGCAGTCCAAGCTGTCTTGACGCTGTAAGCATGAAAGCTGGAGTTAGGCTGGTAGCAAGGGCTGTGGGGAGAGGGAGGGTCCCACTAGAAATATTTTCAGCAGGATAAAAGTCAGGACTTGGCAACAGAGTAGAAGGTATTGTAAGACCAACAGAACTCCAAAGAATTCTTGCATGAGATATGGGAAGAATGTCAGGCTATCGACAGAAAAGGGGATGTCAGGCGGTTGTGCTGATGGGGACAGCGGAGGAGAAAATTACTTTCATTTTAGATGTGAGCAGTTAGAGATGACAGTAGGGTACGCATATAGGATTGTCATGTTGGTTATCACTGTCCTGGTTTTGGAGTCCATAGGAGCCTTTTCAACAACTATTAAATTCCTAGCCAAAATGAGCCACACCCATTCATTCATTCATTTAGCAACAACAAAATTAGCATGTCTTTCCTTATGAAAAAGGAATGGGGTTTCTCTTTCTCACTCAAAACCTAATCTTCAGAAAATGGTTGAAATCATTCACCACTCTGAAACTTTTGCTGAAAAGATCTGATTCGTTGAAAAAGAAGAAAAAAAAGACTTCAAAAAAGGATAATTTCTTTAACATTCCAGACTGTAACTTGATATTTTTTTCACAGATCCCACTAATTGGTTTTTCTTAATGTTTAATAGAAGCAAAGTCATCACAATGAAGAAACTTTATGTCATTTATCAGCTTTCTCTCCAGAGCCCTGAGAACACCTGATGGTTATTTCAATCAAACTGATCATTCACTGAACACATAATCATGAATAATTTAGTGGAGCAATAGATCTATTACTTAATATAGTGCTAACCTTTTATAATGCTTCTACCCAGGGAGAAGACTAATATATCTGTCACAGAATAACTTATATGATGCCTTAGCTTTTGGGGTAACACTGTGACTCACAGAATATCTAAACACATGCAATTATAAACCACATTATGGGAAAATAGTTAACCTTTGTGTAGCATTTAAGAGTTTACAAAGTACTTTCACAGACATTATCTCATCTGATGCTCCAAACAACCCCACCTATTTGATAGATGAAGACAACAAGGTACAGAGAGGGGAAGTGATTTGCCTAAAGTTGTCTAGCTATTAAATGGAGCTGAGACTCTCCCCCCCAAAATCTGTGGTCTCCCACACCCACAATTCTCTTGTGGCATCATAAATACTGATACGAACTTGGGTTTTTTCAAGCAGGCTCTCTCCTTAGCACATAGCTCCAACATGCTATGGCTCTGCTTCCCTCTCCCATTTTTCTTGGTCACCCCCCACCAGTAGCCAAGGCTTCCCACATGAGCTCTTGCTAGAGGAGGATCATAAGCTACCATTTCTAGAGCAAAAATGCTTATTTTCTTATGTACCAAATCACATGGAAGCATTTCTGCAATGTATACCCATCATCACTGTAGCCAAGGAAGCCACACATCTGGTAGTAACAGGTGCTGTACTTATTCTGTTTAAAATGATTCTTGCCATGTGACAGTTCATGTAAACAGCAAACAGAATTCTACCCAATCAAGAATTGCTCTTTATTTCAAATTCTTAAAAGAGACTTGTCTCACTGTAAGCTAATTTTGTGAGAGTTCGTTTTGCCCACTCAATATTTAGCTTGATTTGAGAAACTATCTGGAATATTCTTTATTAGGTTCCTCTCTCTCTCTCTCTCTCTTTTTCTTTCCTTCTCTTCCCTCCCTTCCCCGCCTCCCTCTAACCAAGATAACCTATGATGGATAAAAGCAATGCTTGAGTTCTATAAACTGCTCTTCAGAATTCTTCATTATGCTTAAATGTTTCTCCTTTGTTTTAAAGGACATTATCTGGCATTAGATGCAAGCAATTAAAAGTATCATTAGATAAAACTGATATTTCTTTTAGAGCAAAAGCAAATTCCACTCAATTTAGAATGTATGTCAGGTTCCTTCTTTACTAGTTACATAATAAATTATCTTGTTACAATAATCTTTATTTTCATCGCAGTCATTATTATATAATTTTTTTTTTTTTTTTTTGCTTACAAATAACAACACTCTAAGGACCACATAAAACATGCTCTTAGACAAATCTCCAACAAAAGCGGCTTGTGATTTAGGGAGAACAAGAGGAGATATGACTCATAATTGTGTATATTTAAATAACTGTACATTCATGATCCTTTAGGTCAGGGAAAGCAAACAGAGCAGAATGCTTTCCCACTAAATAAAACATGTGCCCTCATAGGGTCAAACTTGAGTTTCCCACACCCCAACCACCCCCTCATATTAGTCAAGGACAACTTCCCCAAATAACTGGTATTAATAGCAATCTTTTATAAACTGAAATTTTAATCATTTAGAATTCATGTTCAAAAGACATGGGTGGTTTGCTATTCAAAATCACATTCTTTACAGGAACTTGCAGCCAGAATCCCAAATTCAATTTATTAATATACTCACCAATAACCAAAGAGCATTTTAGCAATTTATTCTGAGGTTTCAGACTTAACAAGAAACAGTAAGAGTGGAAGGTCTAGTGCCAAGGGGCTTCTAGGCCCATTATCCGGACGGGATCTTGCAAGCTGACTGACCGTATAGATATCTGGAACTGAGAGATTTCCCAGAACATGGGACTTCCGGTGCTAACACCAGGACCGTCCTGGACAAACCAAGTTGGTTTCCCTAGATTCAGGTTGAGGGAAAACCTCCCACTGGAACTGGGGTACATATGGAGGGGGCCTTGCTCCCAGGAACAGGGCAAAAGCAGTGCCGGAAGCAGAACACAAGGTCGAAGCCTGCCAAGAGGCTGTGAAGTACAATCCAGGCGCACTCAGTTAAAGCTTTTGCTGACCCAATACTGAGGACAAGATTGGCTCCTGAGCAGGAGATAGGCTGAGTCTGCAGTTGGGGCACAGATGGGCACAAAACAGAGCCACAAAATGGACCCGTATGGAAAGATGACACCCAGAAGGCCGTTCCTCCTCACCTGTCTTCTCTTTGTGCTCTTCTGCTAGCCTGAGTGATCAGCTGTTCCCTAGCTCTCATTTAGGCTGGAATGCACTGCTTTATACTTGAATGTGTGCGGGTGCAGTTGAGCTCCCTCGGCAACCTCGGCATAAGGAGATAAAGATCACACCAGAGTTCGAGGGCTTCTCAGCATTTGAGAGGGAAAAGTCTCCATACGTTATTGAAAACATACAAACTTAGTACTCAGTTTGAGTTTGTTTTATACTGAAGCACTTTTCATTGGAAGGCAACACGAGTTCTTTCCTCTCTCTCCACAGGCAGCCAGGGCACACGGCTGCATCTAGTGGGATCAATATTAAGGAGAATCCACGCGTGCTTAGGAGATCCTTCTGCTCTGTGAGGACAGGAACCCTGAGGTAGTGCTTGTACAGTTGGGGTAAGCAGGTGAGAAGACCTCAGGGAAAAGTAGAACTGTCAGTATTCACCTCTTTCCACCAGAAGTTTCTTCTCTCAGCATTAAACATTAGCAGTACTCAAAACCCTGATTTACGTCACCAAAGGAGATGATATTCCTTCACAAATGAGCATCATTATGATATCATGATTAGAAGCACCCATTTATTCCTCTTGTTAAATAGAGGATCTTGGACTTGTTTGGCAGCCTTTCTGAGACAGACTTTCCTCATCTCAAAAATGGGCAGCACAGCTCAGAATTGTAGGGCTTTTGTAAGGATTACATAAGATAACAAATGTAGAATGCTATGTTTGATACTAGTAGATGTTCAACAAATGTTAATTATTTCCCTTTCTTCTTTTCCCTGCCAATATCCTGTCTGCAAATGAAGAACTAGGTCACTCAAATTTGGAAAAAAAAAATGTTCATTATCACCATTGATTACTAATCTTAGTAGCAGCATCATGGGAACAAATTCTGTTTATTTTCTTTGTCTTTTACATTTTTTTTAGCCTTCAATATCTAAATTTTTTAAATGCCATTCATCAGAGTAAGTGGATAGCTGGTGCAGATAATCTGTACATGAAAATATGATTGGACAATCAATTGCTCTATTCACTTATGTGTGTGTCTATCTACATGTAAGCTTGTTTCTACACAAAAATTATAGACAACAAGCTGATTCTGAGCACTTCACTGGATTTGACTGTCCTCTAAATAAAATGATGATTTGTCAGTAGAAGGATGAATACTACACTTAAAAACCTCTGAAGTTGATTTTTACTTATATCACCAACACAAGCATCAAGTAAGGTGACAGGGTTCACCACCACTTTTGAACAATAAAAATGACCCCCCCCCAAAAAAAAAAAGAAATCAGGAATTCTTTCTGTAATAATATATCAAAGTCAATGCAGTCGATATTTCTTCCCATATCTTGATTATGTAACAACTTTCCAAGTCACTGTAAACCAGGATGCATCATAGGAACTTGCTGAAAAAAAGGCAGCTAGCAGAAGAATTATTTTTCTTAATTTTGATGTTTATTATACTGAAAATTAAGAGCTATTACTATATGCCAGGGACTGACCCAAGCATTGTATACATGTATTATATAATATATACTATACATTAATACATATATAATATATATTAGATAAATTGGGTCAGCATTCCCAATAATTCTGTGCTTGTAGGGACTGATTATCCCCATGTTACAGAAGAAGAAACTAAGACTTGGAAAATAGCCCAGGATCCCAGAGATGGTAACAGCAGAGGTAAGACTTAAACCTGTGTCTATTGGACTTCAAATCTCAAACTCTTTAGCTATTAGACTATATAAGAGAAGAAAAGGGAATTTTTCTCCTTTTCAGTAATAGTACAATTTCAACCAAGACATATACTGAACCAGTTCATTGCATCTTAAGGCTCTAAAAGCATTAAGTGATGTATCATAATAAGTACTTTGGTTTCACCCTCCAAACTGTCCATATACCAAGATCTGTGAATTGTTTCCTACAAGTTTCAGGCTCTGGATCACAGTCACTATCCTACAGAAAATAACACTGCAAAAGAAGTTCTTTCTCCCAACCAACTTCTTAGATTTGATGTAAGTAGTTGAAGCAAATGTCCTTTAATGTTCTCTTCATCATGACTAGGGAAAAAAACTAAAAGGCTCTGAGTTTTATTCACTTCAAAAACTGAATCTCAAAAGATTTGGGGGAAAAAATGTTCTCATTTTCAACTCAACTTTCAAAGGTTTTTAATGGTTAGTTTGATATCCTACAGTATTCAGCAGTATCCCTTAATGAGCTTAAAACTGAACTTTTTTCTTACTGACTTGGTTTTCAGATAATGATTGAAGACCACCTCACCCTGCCTTCTTTATGCATTGATGTCATTAGGCTTAGTCAAAGTCAAGCATGAAGGTGAACAGATATTAATTTAAGGCCATTTAGAGCTACATTCTCTGCATCCCCCACAACAAGCCTCCTTTATTAGCCCCTGACAGGGCCCTCATTAGTTGGAACAGATCAAAAGTTAGGTGGAAATAACCCTGTCCGGAACTCCGACATCTTTCCTATTCCTCTTCTTATTTGTGGAGGTCGGTTCAGAGACAATGGCAAACATCGTAGCTCAAAAGAGAATGATGTCTGGGGCGCCTGGGTGGCTCAGCGGGTTAAAGCCTCTGCCTTCAGCTCAGGTCATGATCCCAGGGTCCTGGGATCGAGCCCCGCATCGGGCTCTCTGCTTGGCTGGGAGCCTGCTTCCTCCTCTCTCTCTCTCTGCCTGCCTCTCTGCCTACTTGTAATCTCTATCTGTCAAATAAATAAATCTTTAAAAAAAAAAAAGAGAGAGAATGATGTCTCTGAATGTAAATCAAATTAATAGATTGAAAATATGGTGACACAGCTGAGATTCACAGTTGACTTTTTCTGTACTTTTTTTTCTTTTGGCAGAAATAAATCATATCAGCCCCCTCTCTGTTAAACATTATTTCAAACTGAATACCAGACCCCCAACTGAAACTATGTACAGTAAAAATAGAAATACTTGTCTTTTCATTCGGGATTTCCCCTCTGTTTCCACATGCCCAGCTTTGCCTTGAGTGGGAGGCCCTTGATACTGCTGATAAATATCTCCTGAATTCATCAGTTTCTGTCCATTCCCTTTGATCACCCAGTTCTTACTCAAGCTGCCAGTCTACCCAATGAGACATATTGAGGCTTGTGCTCTGTTTCCAAGGCTTTCACCTAGTTTCCTCCATTTTGTCTAATGTATGCATGCCTCGTGCTCATGCTCACCTGCTTAATACCTGGTACATTCAAACATCACCTTGTACAAACTGTGTCTACCCGATCAGCTCTCTGATCTTAGCAAACATTTTCCCTTCCTTCATTTTCATCACCCTTGTACTTGAGCATCTCAAAAGCCTCTCCTGGTCCAGATGGGCTCTTCATTTCTTCATTCACATTTTACTGAGGCACTTCCTTCTTAGCCACAGTTCTTTCATGCTCATCTCTCCCAACAATATGCTTTGAGAGTGCTAACATCTTTCCAAAATGTTTCCCATTATCTATAGAACAAAGTGCAATCCCCTGAGCCTGACTTTGAAGGCTTTCCAAGGTGTTGGTGGACATTTTTTTTTTTTGCTCCAATCACTCCAGATTATATTGATCTCCACTTTTCTGAAACTTTTTAGCATTTATATCTAAGTCATTTGTCCTTGAGCTGAATTCTATGCTTCCCTGTACTATTTCAAAAGGGGTTTGTGTGTGTTTCTGCCCTGTCTTATCAGCAACTAAATGCTGAAACTTTATATTTCTTCTGTAGCACCTCACTCACCACCACACATATCATAGGCACCCAGGAGATGATTATTAATTCAGCAAGACTGGATGAATGAATGAATGAATGAATGAATGGAAGGAAGAATAAAAATATAGTGCTAGTGCTATCTCAAAACATAAACACACACACACACACACACGCGCGCACACGGAATGTTCATAGAGAACTAAAATGCATAGTTTAGGATATAAATCCCTAGGAGTTTTCCCAGGCCACATGATAAATCTTAAACATTACTTTTAGCCAGTTCTTGAAGATGGGTGGGATAAAGTTAGATACTATTCTAGTTCCCTTCTTTTATTTTAGCAGGGGATCAGGGGAGGATGAAGTTAGCCCACCAACTGCTTGCAGATAAGCCATCTCCTTTCTTTTCTCTCAAAAAGTAGTCTATAGAGACAACTTGTCGAGGAGAGAAGGCAAGGTGAAAGAGGAATAAGACGGAGAGAGAAGTCAGTCATTCATCACTGCCACAGCTGGAGGAAGGCAGCCTTCCTCTGCCCAGAAGGCAGGAACAAATATCACTCATTCCAGGCCACTGAGCAAATCTTTGCAGGGAATAAAACTTCTAGAGACTGGAGAACCGATGAGGAGAGAGATCACTTAATAGCTGGTGAGGGTCAGTCACACAAAAGGTTTTCAAGGTAGAAACCCAAATGCCTCTGGGTCAGTCTGACTCCATGAACAGGAAGAATGGAGAAATGGATCGTGACTCCAAAGGGGAGAGATGAATAAGTACAGAAAAAAGATAGTCTTCATTCCATCAGTAAAACCCCAAAGATGGCTGTTCAAGATATGTAAGATGGATATGGACTTTGAGAAGATGAACATTTTCAAAGGGATTTGGAGGTTGCTATTTGCTTAAAAGTTTCCACTTACTCTTTCAGAAGAGGTGAAAGTATGGGCCACAGAATCTTACTTTGTCTGATCCTGTAGACTGGATGGCTTGGTTTCTCCAAAGTCTATGAAACTAAAGCCAAGCCAGCAAAAATTGGTTTTAGTAGAAACAGCAGAAGAGCATTCTTAGTTCAAATTTTATGAGCCACGTAGGCTCTCAGTAGTTACAGGGAGCAGGAAACCCACCAGATCAGGGACCAGAGGAAAGACCAGCAGATTCCTGAGCACAAAGTCTTCTCTCACACATTTTTTTTTTTAAGATTTTATTTTTATTTATTTGACAGACAGAAGTCACAAGTAGGCAGAGACGCAGGCAGAGAGAGGAGGGAAGCAGACTCCCTGCCAAGCAGAGAGCCCAATGCGGGGCTCAATCCCAGGACCCTGAGATCATGACCTGAGCCAAAGACAGAGGCTTTAACCCACTGAACCACCCAGGCCCCCCCTCTCTCACACCTTTTTAATGCATGTGATAAGACTGTGCTCCTCTAAGAAGGTAGAAAATCCTGATGAGTAGGAGTCACTAGCTCTTAAATAATTTGAAGTTTTTGTAACAATTTTTTGTCCTTGGAAAGAAAAGTCTTCTGCAGATCGAACTGTACCTTTAAAAAAACCTTAGGTAGACAAAGGAGTATGCTTTGATTTAACTTGCATTTTCAGTATTATGAAAGCTTTAGTAATGCTGGAATGTTTCACATACAAATTGCTGTAATGCGTTTGGTTTAATAAGACTTGGAAATGTAAGAAGTTGCTACTGATAAGCCCAGATGGCAATACAATGGTATGCTGAATTAATTTGATATTCTAAACAATATTGGACTTTTAAAATAATAGATGTAGCAAGAAAATAGTATTCTGATTAATTATAATCCAGAGTATAGGCATCATTGGTGGGCTAGGAGGGAGGTTTTGGGGACTTCAATGTAAAACTCAGTTTTTTTGCCATTTATGAAAATTTAATTCCATGTAGTCCTTTTTTTTAATATTTCCAATTTTCACCCATGCATCACATTTGAGTGTGAAATTGTACAATATAGGCAAAGGACAAGGACAGCAGAGGGTCACAGATGTGTGTATTGGAAGGAAATGAGTCAGGGTGCTGCTCCTCCTCTGGGGACAAAACTTCTGGGATGTCCCCACTTGGCCTTCTCTGGAGGATGATCCTCAGCTTTGTATATCCAACAACTTTGTTAGACACCTGGGGAGTGGTTCACAATAACAAATACACATTTCACTATCATTTGAAATTAGATGATATTGAGACATGCCTCTTGCTGTAAATAAAGCATCTGTCCTCATGATACCAGCTGCCTTGTTCACGGGGCCATAAGATTCCATCCAGTCAATCGGTCCTCTCCTAACAGTGCTGGATATACACTACTCCCTTCCACATGCTCTCCTCCCTCCTTTTAAATGTTACACTAATTCTATATTCTGTAAGCACCTTCTTCTCTTGGATGTTAGCATCTTCAACCCTCCCACAGTTCTGAATCCACTGCTAAGAGTCAAATTCTGTCTAAAGCTACTCCTTGACCTCTTGATTGAAAACTCTGAAGTTTTGGATACTCTTCAAGTGCTTATCAGTATCCATGTACAAACACTCTCCTGGGTAGGGTGTTTTAACAGAAACTCAAACTTGCCCTTTGTGTATTCTTAAAATTCATTTCACTCTCACCATTATGGGTATATTTCCTACCCCCAGATATCCACCACCTAATGTAGGGGCCCTTGCCCATTTTGTATGAAAGCTTACTTTATTTTCCCAAAGATTTCTAGGGTAGGAAATGTTGCCCACAGTCAAGGTCCTAGTAAAGCCCTAAGTGGTAGAGGTGGGAAGGGAGTGGTGACAGCCAGCATATTACAGGTGAGGCTATAACTTCAATCAATAGGTTACAAGATCCCTAATACGATAAATCATTGGCAGTAAGCATTTTTTTCCATAATAAAATGTAGCATTACTTCAAGTTCAGTCTTTTTTTTTTAAGATTTTATTTATTTATTTGACAGAGATCACAAGTAGGCAGAGAGGCAGGCAGAGAGAGAGGGGGAAGCAGGCTCCCTGCTGATCATGGAGCCCGACGCGGGGCTAGATCCCAGGACCCCGGGATCATGACCTGAGCCGAAGGCAGAGGCTTTAACCCCCTGAGCCACCCAGGCGCCCACAAGTTCAGTCTTAAGCCCATTAGAATTAGCTATTCCCCTCAGGTATGTAGCCAATGGCTCACACTGAAGAAAATGTAGTTGTATCAGTAGTTTAGTAAAATGAAATTAGTTATTTAAAATAAAATTGGTGGAAATACAGTAATACAGTTTCTTGATGAATACATTAGTGTGTTCTTTTAGTTGGAAAGCAATGGAGTAGGGAGTAGATATGATAAAAACAAAGAAATTAGAAACAAACGAGGTTGACTGTCTCATCATCCATGAGGTAAATCCACCCTCTTGATTTCTGGGATGGATAAGCCAAAGAGGGTAGCAGTGACCTACAGAGCCTTTCAAGAATTGCTGAATCTACTGAATGAATATAGTCCTCTCCTATTTTTGAGACAGTAGCCAAGGGGATTCCTCCCATTATTCACAGAGGGAACAGGGGAAACAGGACATTTGAACAGCCAGCACTGACTGACTGGCTGGGCAGTACTCACTGTGATCCTGAAAGGAGAGCAAAAGACTCACTCACCCATTCCTACCTCCCAATCGTACTGGAGAGCAAATTAAAAAGGGCAGCCTAGCACCTTATTCATCTTTGTACAACCCAACAGCAACCAGCAGAAGGCCTCGTGTAGAGGAAGTGCTAAGACATTTATTGAATTGAAATATATGGTGGCAAATACCATGCTTTAAAAGTGTTAAAAGACTGTTTGATATGCTTAGTCTAGTCAAAAACATTGTTTTTAAGAGACAGAAGCTTGGAAAAGGTGGTTGGTAGAAAGCCAGTTTGGCTAACAGATAGTGAGCGTCTGACAGCTGCATTAAAAGCAGAAATTGGTAAACAACTTCCTATAGTATGGTAAAAAGCTTCATTAAGGCAGCTCTGAGTCCCAAAGCAGAATGGAAAAACTGAGAAAAAACAAAAGAGGAGGCAAATATATTTTTTGTTTAGAGCCGTTTTAGGCTCACAACAAAATTGAGCGGAGAGTACAGAGATGTGCCATATATCCCCTGCCCACGCCCCACAATATCAACACCACCCGCCAGTACACTTGTTACACTCAATGCACCTACACTGACACGACATTACCACGCAAAGTCCATAGCTTACCTTAGGGTTCACTCTAGGTGCTGTACATTCTGTGGATTTGGACAAATTTATAATGACATGTATCCACCATTAAAATATCATACAGAATAGTTTCCCTGCCTTAAAAATACTTTGTGCTCTGAGCATGGATTCTTAATGCATTAATAGGCAACAGGAACAGAGACCCTCTTACCTCTGTTCCACATTCAGACCCATCTTGAAAGCAGAGTGAACAGTCAGGGAATCATGAGGAGAAGACTTTTTGAGTCATCATTCTCATCAATGATTAAATAGTGAAAGCAGTGAGACGTCAAGCCCAGGAAAACAGAAAGGAGAGAGTCCACAAGGTTGAGAGGAGGCAGGAACAGCTTTAAGAAGCTTCTAGGACACTAAGCTGGGCCAGTTTATTGCCTGCTGTCCAAGCAGCTTCTATTTTTCTCTTCCCTTTCTCCTACTTCCTCCCATGACAACACCCAGATTTTAATGGCCTTTCAAGAGTCCCTGAGGAGCAATATGACAGGGATTTTCCAGGTATCTGTTGGCTGACTGAAACCTCAGGACTCTTCACTCCATGCTTGGCCCTTGCGTCCATCCCCAACCTGGGTTTGGCAGTAACTGGTCTGGCTGAGGCACAACCGTCCTGCCCAAGTGGAAAACAGGAGTCACATCAGTTATGCTTAAGGTTTCTCCTGGGTTCATAGGATGTTAAAGCAGGATCTTTATTAGATCTAGATTAGATAACGTCATCCAACTAAGGTCTTTAAAAAGGAAGAAACTAAAGTGCAGAGAGGTGACATGATTCCTAAGGTCATACAGAGTTTTAGAGAGTGATCCAGGACAGAAATCATCTCCTGACTCCCTGCCAGGTGTTCTAACCACTACCCACACATCATATGGATGTGCTAGTCTCTCTTTACATAGCCTCTGTTATTCTGAATTGATCTCTGTCCACACTATTTTTCCCAAGCCAAACCTTTAATGGAGTCTATGTGCCTGTGTCTGGGTGCGTTTGTGCTCAGCAGACACCTGTGCTCGAAGAGGAGCATACAGAGGTCTGGGGAGTGTCTGTGTGCTCACTCTGGCCCTCTGGTGTTCCACCAGGCAAATGCCAGCATTTTTCGTAAGTAATATTCCTCTAACTGGTGTGTTTTCCTATATAACCAAGACCTCAAACAAAAGTGCTCCTCCCCTCCTTGATACCTAAACTGTTTTAGCCTAAACTTTCATTTGATTCTCAGTGTACATTCATGGGCTTCCCTCAGACTGCTGTGATTTTTAGGACAGGTTCCAGCCCTGAGGTTACCTACTGTTCTAACTTCTTTTCTAGCAAACAGTTCTAGTTACGGACTAGCTACTGGGGGGAATGTGATATTCCCTGTTTTACGTTCTATGTTTCCATATGTGGAAATCAAATCCCTTCTGAATATTCCCATCAAAAACAAAACCACCCACCCAAGACTGCCTTGGGTTTGAGAAGTTTTCAGTGAGGCTATTTACATCAAAATAATGCAAACCACTTCAAGCTGGCCAGTAGACATACCTGGTTGGTTGTTTTGTTTGTTTTGTTTTGTTTTTTTAAGTTTCTTCCCCTAGGAATTTTTTACTGGCCAGGTGACCCTCCTTGGCAACGTAGCTCTTCACCATTCCCCTGGTGGCTCTTTTGCTCTTCTTTCCCATTCTCTTGTTCTCCCTGCCTCCTCTTTCTAGGATTGCTTGGGATTCTGTATTCTTCTCATTCTGCTATCTAAAACAATGATTCTCAACTTGGGGGGTGGGGTGATTTTGACCCCCAAGGGACATTTGAAAATGGCTAGAGTCCTTTTTGGTTGTCCCAGTGAGGTGCCGTACTAGAAACCAGCAATGCTGCTAAACATCTCACAGTGCACAGAACAGGCTCCCACAGCAGTGAGTTATCCAGCCCCAAATGTCATGGGACTGAGAATCTTGGAGCTGAGAAATACTTAACTAGAGAATTTGGCTGTAGCCAGTTCTATTCCCAAACGCAGTTCTATGCTTATCCAAATTTCGTCCTACCTCCTTAGAAAGTGGCTATAGTTTAAAATAGCATGTCTTTATTTCAGTTTTCCTAACGAGACTTAGATTCAATATCACTTCCTCTTGCAGCCTTCCTGGATCCCTCTTTCCACTCCTCCGTCTGTGCTTTCATGGCACTTCTGCACACCACCATTTTAGTCCCCCATTTTGTCAGACCACAGCAGCATCGGTGTCTCCCTGTTAGTCCCCCTAACACAGACCCTGGCATAGAACAGACGTTTAATAATGTTTATGGAATTGAGTTCAATGTTCATAGAGCAGCTCCCCCAATCTCAGTACCCAGACTGACAGAATGGTGGAGATCGCTTGGCAGCAGAGGGCAATCATAATTCCTGTTAGACAGAGAAGGCACATATGCCATGGGAATGACTATATGGCATGCAATATACGGCCTTAGTTAAAAGACCACTCACTGATGATCCTCTTAGTAAAGAGATCCAGAGATGACTAAGCACAGCTATCAGAGGTACCCATTGTCAACAGAGGACATCAACCAGACGAGACTGTTGCCTTTCCAATTTTCAGTGATGGTATCACAGCTTGCAATTTGCAATGCAATCAGGACTATTTTAAAGGAAGAGGTGTAACAGCCTATCTAAGTATTGCTAAAGCATACATAAATGCTCATTTTTCTTGACTGAGTAATGATAAGTGGTACAATCATTTTAGAATTAGCAGTAATTTTCCAAAGCTTTGTGAACAGTTCATGAAGTAATGGAATTTCAAATGGTAACTTCTAGATAAACAATCAGTTAGTGAAATAGAAAAAAAAAAGTGCCCATATAGAGGGAAGAGCATTTCTTTTTTTTAAAAAAATTTACTGTAACATTTCTAATCAGCCATTTTGATCTCATCTTCCAAATATTGTTACATCAAGCCATCCAACCATGACATATATAAGCACAATGGAAGTATTGTGCAATATCGTTTCTATATCTTTTTAAAAAGTCAGTGACAATCAAACTTCAATGCTTTCTAAGGATTGATACTTCATCATTTTGCTTATTTAAAAATAAAAATAAGTCAAAAATCGTGGAGAGAAAAAACAAACAATGGCAGAAACCATCCGGATTTTGCATGACTGCATCCCTGCCAAAGTTAATGGCTTTCTGCCTCTTACCCCATCACTGGTTGCTCTTTCTCTTGCCTCTGCTTTAGATCGCACCCCTGGAGCAGATCCTGCTTACTTGTAGACCCAACAGCCACTTCCCCTCCCTCCTTGCTGACATCGTCCTGGTTTGTTTGTCCTGGCTGTTTGCCTCAGAGCTGTTTCCCTCCTGAGCCTTGCTGGGGAATCTTAGTTTAGTCTAACTTAATATCTCTCATCCTTTTTTCTCTCATTGCCCACCTAGAGAGCCTTTGCAGACATTTTTTTCCCCCTCAAATACTCCCTAATTCCCTCCACATGAAATTTTAATACCACAGGACTACGGTACATCTGTTTAGGTACTATGGCCTTTGGAGGAAAACAAATCATTGTAACATCTAAGATTTTTTCGTCCCTGTGGTAGGCAGAATAATGGTCCCCCAAATATTTCCACATCCTAATCTCTGGGACTTGTAGATATGTTAGGTTATATGGCAAAGGGGAATTAAGGTTGCAGATAGAATTGAGATTATCATTCTGCTGAGTTTTAGATGGAGACACTATCTTGGATTATCCTGGTGCGTCCAGTGCAATCACAGAGTCCTTAAATGGGGAAAAGGAAGGCAGAAGATCATTAAGAAGAAAGAGGGGATCTTGAAAAAGACTCAGCTGATCATTGCTGGCTTTGAAGATGGAAGGAGGGAGCCATGAACCAAGGAATGCAGGTAGCCTCTAGAAGGAGTAAAATACAAGGAAATCAATTATCTCCTAGAACCTCCAGAAGGAACACAGCCCTGCCTGTACCTTAATTATAGCTCAGTAAGATACATTTTAAGCTTCTGACCTCCAGCACTGTAAAATAGTCTGTGTAGTTTCTAAGCCACTAAATTTTTGGTGATTTGTAATAGTAGCATAGAAAACTAAACCCCTCCATAACCCAAACCAATTTTTGTCCCTATGATGGCAATTCTGTCACCTGTGAGAATGCATGATCTAATTCCAGTATTGTGTTTCTATTCCCTACTTAAGTACTGAATTAGAAAGAGGCATGTGAAAGAATTCTGGCCAAGAAGACATGACAGAAGTCTTCTGGAGTTTTCTAAGAAAGGATTTTTTTCTTTTGCTTTTGGGGAAAAAAAAAATGAAGATATCCATAAAGAGAAATTTCTTTTTGTTTCTGTATATATGTTGCCATTTACATGAAATACTTAGACCTGTTACAATGAGACAATGAGGGCATGAGGATGAAGAGGAAGCCCACATACTAAAGAAAGCAGAGCAGAAAAATGGAAAGAAGCTAAATCCTTGCTGCTTTCATTGGGCATTGACATAATCAACCCAGGAATTGACACACCTCCTGCCTCCTTGTTAGGTAGGAAGATAAATGCACTTATTATCTAAGCCAGCTTTGAATTGGGTCCAAGGTTTGCTATCAAAAGCAGCCTTTCTTCCCTTTACCAGAAATGCACTCAGTCAGTAAACAAAACACCCACCACAAGGTATCTCCTCATTAGCTGAAAATTAATATGGTTAAAAGAAATATTTGAAAGTAAAAGATCACTTCAGTCTGAGAGAGTATAAGAACGAAATGCTAATTAGAGATGTTGGGAGACAGCTAAAAATCCCTTGAACAGCACAGAAGGTCCTCTTTGAGCTGGGCTTTGCCCATATTCCCAGCCTATTCTCTCTCACTTACCCATCTCCCCAGCCCCCATCCTGAACGCCCATAGCCCAGTCACTGAACAACTTGCCATTGCAAATACATGCCTCTCAATCCCTGTGCAACTGAACAATCTCTAGATCCCTTTTTACCTGGCCAATACCTTCCCATTCTTCACAGTTCAAATCCTACTGGCTTCATGAAACCAACCCCGTCGTTACCCATGCCCAGAAAGAATTAATCATTCAAGATCTTACTTTACCTATGTTCCCACAGAATCTTAGGCACAACTTCCTCTGTACTTTTCAAATTGTTAGAACCGCTATGATTGCATGAACCAACAACATCGGACTCTGAAGCTCTGAAGCTAAAACCTGGGGCCTTACTATGTAACTCCTGCTCCTAATACTGCACCCAGCCCAGAATGGGAGGGAAGAGGGAAAAGGACGGAGGGAGGGAAGATAAATATGAATGAGAGAGTGTGAGTCTACAGCTTGGATGAGACATCAGAAGTGAAAACACCATTTGGGGAGTCATCAGCACACAGATGATAGTTGAAAGTGAAAGCTTGGATGAGATTGCCAAGAAAAGTTCCTTTAGAAACATTTACCACTGGGGTGGGAGAAGGTGAAGGTGTCGGGAGGGAGCTCTGCCTCCTCTTACAGGAGGCAGTCTCCAGAAGAAGGGTTCGGCAGTGGTGGATGACATAGAGGGGTCAAGAATGAAGGAAGCTGAGTAAAGACTTGGTCTCTGAGAGATAATCTCCAACAAAGTAATTTCACTAGAATGAACAGGGAAGAGGACAGATGGCAGGGAGTTAAAGTGAGAGAAAACACTGAGTTGGCGTGCCCATGGTGAGCACACACCGCGTGTGCAAGTGTTTGACCAGAAAAGGAAGGGAAAAAAATATATGACTCCTTGTCTTCTTTTGTTCCATACTCATACAGGCTGATAATCCTGAAAACATTTTTATTTAATTAAAAAAAATTAATGACTTTATACATTTTGGTCCATTCAGGAATAAACCCTGTAAGGATTTTACCAAATAAGTCATCAGGTGCCTATGCTGCACAAAGGGGAGTATAAAATATAGTCCTCTCTAAATTGGGCTGGATGGGCAGCCTGGAGATTAGCTAGATGGTTCAGGTTTCAAGGGTAGTCCCCTGTTCCAGGAGAAAAGGCATGAGATAGGAGCCAGGACACCTGAGTCCCAACACCAAATTTTCCACGAACTCACTCTATGGCTTTTACTAAGTCATTCATCTCTCTGGACCATGGTTTCTCCCTTTTGAATCTGCTGTGGTTCTCGATCCTACTCATTGGTACTGGGAAACAATTCGACCATTCAATGAATATTTGCCTATTAGTTCAATGTGCAAAGCATTAAGCTAAGAGGCTAATTCTTCTAATGGAAAACTCTGATCCCTATTATCACATAAATCCCTCCTGGGAAAGGTAACAATCTGAGCTGTTATTAACACTAATGTGGAAATGTTTCCTTGGTTATAATAACAATGGCAAACATTTCTCAGGAGCTTACTGCATGCTAGACATTAAGTTTAAAACCTTATATGGATTTTCTTTTTTAAGCATCACAAAAACCATAGCGGTGAAGACCATTGTGATCCTCAGTTTACAGATGAGGAAAGTAAGTCTTAGAGAAGTCACCTACCTAATGTCATCATATAGTGGTATCATTGGGCAAGCGTCAGACCAAAGACCTCAAAGCCTGTTGTATGAATCAGGGTTCTCCAGAGAAGGAGAATCAATAGGTTATGTAGATAGACACGGAGAGAGGGGAGAGGTAGACAGATAGATGGGGATTTCTTTCAAGGAACTGTCTTATGCAGTTAGGGAAACTGGCAAGTCCAAGTTGTGCAGGGCAGGCCAGCAGTCTGGAAACGCACAGAAAAGCTGCCAGTGGTGCAGTGCAAGTCTGAAGACTGCTGCAGAGCTCCCTCTTGCTTGGGGGAAGCCAATCTTCTGTTCCATTCAGGCCTTCACCTGATTGCATGAGGTCCACCCACATTAGGGAAAGCAATCTGCTTTACTCAAAATCCACTGATACAAACGTTAATCTCATCCAAAAACATCCCTATAGGTTAATAACAATTATCCACATAATTGTCATAAGCTTGAGAGTTAATCTGACTCTTCTCTCTCACTCTGTACATCTAATTGCTTGCAAAAACCTACAGATTCTACTTCCTAACAGTTTTCCTATTTGTCACCTCACTTCCATCCCTGCTACCACAGCTTTATTTAAGGCCTTGTCACTTGTTGCCTGGACTATTGCAATAACCTACTCACTCATCTTGCTGCCTACAGATGGATTCGGTCTCTCTGTCCATCTCTCAACCTGCTGTCAGAGAGGCCTCCCTAAAACACAAATCTGGCCATGTTGCTGCCCTGTTTTAAATCCTTCAATAGGTCTATCTCCTTGGTTTGGTAAACAGGTCCCTTACAAGCCTGTTCTCATTTATCTTCCCATCTCATCCCCTGTCATCCACCCTAAGACCCCAGACTCCTTGCTCCCTGCCTTGCAAAAACATTTACACTCCCTTAAAATTGCCATACTCTTTCGTGGTTCTACACTTTTGCAAATGTTATCCCCATCTGCTTCAAATGCCAGCCGCCTTAATCCCCAAATCAGTTCAAACATCATTTCATGAGAGTGTTTCCTGAGATCTCTGGGCAAAACAAAGTACTTTCATACATGTCCTCCCAGAGACTCGATATACAATTTGCCAACCATGGAAAGTAACTCCTGGTTTAGAATGTAAATCCCTAGAAGATACTGTTGTGTTCTGTTCATGTTGGTAACCTCAACACCTAACAACATAGTTCCTGGATATATGAGTTCAGGTACTTTACAAAAGTATTAGGAGGGGTGGCTCCCTCCCTGGGTGGCTCAGTGACTTAAAGCCTCTGCCTTCAGCTCAGGTCATGATCCCAAAGATCCTGGGATCGAATCCCACATCAGGCTCTCTACTCAGCAGGGAGCCTGCTTCCCTTCCTTACTTTCTTCCTGCCTCTCTGCCTACTTGTGATCTCTGTCTGTCACATAAATAAAATCTTTAAAAAAAAAAAAAAGTATTAAGAGACCTCAGCAGAAATATGACCTTCTACAGATCACATTAGTGGTCCCTTCACCCCTTAGAGAAAAAAAAAAAAAAAAGGTGCCTGTAATCTCATAATGTAGTACAGAACGTAAAAATCGCTGAAGATATCTAGATGCAGCAAGTAGCTCCATTTTTCCTTGGAAAGGATTGTAAGACATTTTTGTTTTCCAAGGGTTAAAAAAAAAGTTTCCCAACCTCCAAGGATAGTTGGTATCCAAGAAAGAAATGATTGCCAGAACAATGAAGATGTGCAGAGCTAGACCGAGCTATACTTGCAAACACAAAGATATGCAGGTACAAAACAGGTTAGGGGGTAGATTCTTTTGAAGAGATAGGCTGAACTATAGTCTTCTTGCTGTCTCCAACAGCTACGCCCTTGAGTAACTGAACTGTCAGAGTAGACTGGGGAACATTAGGTCTACTCTAGACCATGTTAGTTATGGTAAACAACACGTGAGACCACAAGCCACCTCCATTATAGAGGAGATAGCTTTATCATTCTCTACAAACACAAAGCCATCGATAATATAAGGACATGAAGTTGTAATGACTTAGATTTTCTAAGTCATTAAAATAAAGCAATGACATAGTTGTGCCACATCTACAGAAAGGACAAGAAGGGAAATTATTGAGGGAGACAGTGATTGCCCGCCCTAATCGCCATGGCCCATTCTGAGGCTATTGAGAAGTGTTTTTTTCCCATCACTAACACCTTTCCATTTGGGTCCCCATTTGGAAATCGCTGCTGTTGAAGGCTAGTGAAGGAAACACCACAGTTTCAATAACAATGACATTCAGACTATTGACTGTTTTCAAAGTAAGAACAGAATAGCAAGTCTTTATTACCATCAACATGGAAAAGGTATGAGATAAAATGATGCATACCAAGAATGTTGGGAATTAAAAAACATAAATCCCATTGATGGGCCAGGTCCTTTTTGATCATAAAACTGAAATGAGGAAAATACAAGGGCATGTATGCCAGAGGAAGCAAATTAAACTTTTTTTTTAAAGATTATATTTATTTATTTGAACAGACAGAGATTACAAGTAGGCAGAGAGGCAGGCAGAGAGAGAGAGAGAGAGAGAGAGAGGAGGAAGCAGGCTCCCTGCTGAGCAGAGAGCCCAATGCGGGGCTCGATCCCAGGACCCTGGGATCATGACCTGAGCCGAAGGCAGAGGCTTTAACCCACTGAGCCACCCAGGTGCCCCAAAACTTTATTTTTATAATTGAGAATTCCAATGCAATCTTATATATTTATCGATGGAATTCTTGAACTCAACAGAGCACATATTGCTTGAAATGCTAATCTCTGCTCTCCGGGTCTCCATCTATATACATGCCCTCTTCCTTCAGTACCCACCCCAATGCATCCCCTCCAGAAAGCCCTCCCATGACACCCCCGACTGGAACCAATCACCTCATCTTCTGCACTTACACAGCTCGTGACCTGTACCTCCCTCCAGAAATCACTTTTTTCTCATCTTGTCTCTAAGTTCTTGAAATATTACCTCATATCACATCCATCTCTGTGTCCCTCCTTGGTGCCTGTCACAGTGCCTTGCCCATAGCCAGTGTGCAATACATCTCATCCAATGTGACCAGGGAACATCTCCTGTTGTAGCATACATAAAAGAAACCACACTTTCCCGCTCCACCTTCATTAATCAAGTCCTACCTCCAGCTTTTTGTTTACAAGCAAGGGAGAGAAAAGCTGAACTCACAAGTTCATGCTGCTGAGATCAAGACCCAAAGCATATGGCGATCCACATGGAGGGCCCCATACCAAACGCCAGGGAGAAAACCAAGGTTTCTCCAAGGAAAAATTAAATGGGGAAAAGAGGAGAAAACACAATCAATTAAGGACAGGTACTATAGCCATCCCAAGTCAGGAATACCTCTGGTGGTGCTTCATTAACCACTCCAGGATGTTAAAGTAGGACTAGAAAGTTGGGGCACAGGGAGAAAAGGCATAGAAGGGCAGCAGAGAAGAAGTCAACCATAGCTCAATACCCCCTTCTCCACTGCAGGGTTCTAGCCTAAAGCAGCCCAAGCTGTAGAAGGGGAGAAATTTTCAGTTTGCTGAATTTCAAAGTTGTATACCATTGAACTGGACATTTTAATAATTGAAATGAGACTTTTCGTATATTTAGAAGTCACTAGAGAACTAAGAGTATGAGACCAAGGTACTCTCCAGAGGAGAGTGCTGAGGGAACTAGACCATCACTTCTAAAGAATTAGTAGGAAGAAGAAAAATAAAGCTGCTAAAAAAATAAAGTTACTTAAAATAAAGCAGTTGCAATTTTAAAATAAAGAAGTGACACAACGGATTATATTCAATATGCCAGATATATTTATACATTCTAGGTCAGACCTCAATAATAGGGCTTTCCCAGAGTACTTTTCTCTTCTCAAGACTCACAGAGCACAAAAGGCTTCCTAACTTCTTAACAGTCCCACAGAAAATTCCATTATTTTTTGAAAATTCCACTTTTTAATGAAGAAACTAAAAAGTCATTGATTTAGAAGCCATAGAAAGAACTAAAATATTTTCTTTGAAAACAGAGGTTTGAGCCATGTTTATAACAGCCAAATAAAATGTTCTAGTTCTTTCTTTCTGACCTGAGCTCCTCTGATTTCTGTCAGAAATCAGGATCTGGTGTTCAGAATTGTCCCATAGCTGAGAGGCCTGGCAATCTGGCTGCTGTGTGGTGTGTGCTATTTTCACAGACTGGACTCCATTAGTGTTGGTGGTGAGCAGTCCATGTCTTGCTACAGACAACTGCTGAGTAGGTAGATATGACTTCCATCAGTGAGCATGAAGCCCCTGGGTTCCCAAAGTTCCCTTTGGTTCCCAATATACTAGGGCCAAGAAAGACAGGACAAAATGCAGGTCCTTTTCAAAGTAGAGGAGAACACCTCGACAGAAGTCTTTTCTTGTCCTTGAAACTCTTTTATTTGTTCTTATTTAGATGGCGGCCAAACCTATTTTTGACAAATATTATGATTCATGGTTACATTTACATCCTATTTTTCAGGAAAATTTTAGCTACTTTAATTTAACATACACTGATAGAGTTCTATCATGCCCCAGGCACTGATGAACAAGACTAGGTTGCCAATTCCCCTGAGAAGGTCACAGTCTAGGTGGGAGGCAGAGATGTCAACAGACTGGCACCATACAGTGTGTTCAGTGAACATCTGTGTGATTCACTTGCCTGGCAGCCTTTTCTCCTTGCTCTAGGAGAGCACCTCAATTTAGCTTTGAGGAATGACCCTTCCCTCTGGCTTTGACCTTATATTTCAAGTAGGGCTTACCCCACCTTCCTCTCCCCAGCTCCAGATGGGCATGTGACTCACATGAAGTCCAAGGTGAAGAGAGCCTTCCCTAGCCCACAGTGGTTGTTTGAGTAATAGACTATAACCCAACATGGTGGGGCCAAGCCTGGAACTAATGGGAGGGAAGTACACACTTTCTACTCACACTGCCAGCGTGGGTTGAATGGTGTCCTCCCAGAAGACATGTCCATCTGGAACTCAGTATGTGGTCTTATTTGGAACAAGGATCCTTGAATAATTAAGGGAGGAAACTCAAGATGAGATCATTCTGGATTCAAGTGAGTCCTATATCCAACAATGAGTGTTGTTATAAGAAACAGAAAGAAAAAAACACAAACACAAGAGAGAAAGGTGATGTGACAACGGAGAAAAGAGATAACAGTGATGCAGCCGCAAGCCAAGGAATGCCAAGAACTGCTGGCAGCCACCAAAAGCTTGGAGAGAGGCATGGAATGGATTATCCTTCAGAGCCTCCAGAAGGAGCCAACTCTGCCAACACCTTGATTTCCAACTTCTGGCTCCACAATTGTGGGAGAATAAATTCCTGTTGTTTTAAGCCATACAGTGTGTGGCAATTTGTTAAGGCAGTTCTAGGAAACTAATACAGTTGCTAAGCTGGCAGTATAGAAACCCACAGCTGCTGATGGCCATCTTCCCACCACGTGGAAGAAACCTGAGAATCAAGCCAGCGCAAGAAAGCAGAGCTCAGAGCTGGAACTCATTTCTGTTGGTTTCATTTTAAAGTGCAGAGCTGAAGTCAGATTTACGCCTAGACTTTCTAAGTTTCTGAACCCCAAAATCTCTCATTGGTTTGAGCACAGATGGAGACAGTAAAATAAATGCTCTCTTTACTAAAGGTGTGCACAAAGGGTTGTGATCTCCACTGACACTATTTAAGGGAATCCAGGAGGCTTCACTAAGTATCATTAATGATGGGTCTTAAAGAACAAAAATATCACTAGGCAGACACAGAGGAAGCAGCATTTCCAGAAAAACAGAAGAATATCCACACAGGCACATTTGAAAATGTTCAGGTCAGAAGGTGCGGCATGGAACACAGTAAGTAAGGGGAGAGGGAAGGAAAGGTAAGAAATTAGGCTGTTTGAAGAACATTGTCTCTTTATTCTCCCTGCAGCTTGGCAAGGCAAAGATGAGAAACATGACTGCAGAAACCAAAGTCTGCGACCTCAAAAAAGAAATAGTAAGTGGTAGTAGAAAGAACATGATTTTCCCTTGGTTTCCACTGAGTTATCTAAGGAGAGTCTTGGATCTGGGGAAAATAAGACAGGGTAGGGGTGCTAAGGAAGAGCCCACTGAAGCTTTATTGAGACTTTGGTAAGCAAATACTCACATTTAATTGATACAAATTTGCAAATCAAACGTCATCAGGTCAAATCATAATTTGGCATACTTTAAATGAAAGATGCACTAAACCCAATTTTTAGAGACCAAAATGTCAAATCATCCATTTCTAGGACCTTTGACTATGTGGAACCAGGAGTGTGTCTGGAATCACCACTGTTTTACAAGAGCACAGAAATGTTCAGAAAACTACATAATGATTAATGAGTCTTAAAATGAATCAGCAATATGAGTAAAAGAGCAACAAGAAGTATGAGTTAAGAGGAAAATGTTTGAGACTATTAACAAGAACACTCTAAGCTTCTGATCCTCCTAGCACTCTGGAAAAACAGCAATAAAGACCTCTAAATGGATTTTGTTTAAAAAAAAGAAAAGAAAGATAATAGCAACCTGGGGGACATTTACCTTTTTGTTCTTTTTCACTTAAGTATTACTTGAAGTGAAATTTTGCCAGGAAATAATTCACTTGGCCTTCCACCCCAGAAATACCCTTTTAGGGGAGGAACATAGTCGTTTGAGACACACCTTTCCCAATCTAAGTGCTCCCAGACACACCCTGCCGCCGGCCAACATGTCTTAAAGGACTTCCGTTTCAGTGGCCTAGATCCCCATAGCAGCAAGTCACCTCATTCCCCAAGACCAGGAACTTTGATTCTACTTGTACCTAAGCCAAACCACATATCTCCCCCGCCTTTACCCCCACTCTAGTCCAAGCCAACCTCATGCCTGGCCTGAAATGAATTTCTAACTCATCTTCAGCTTGTGTCTTTGCCTGCAATCCAGTTTCTACGCATGATCCCCTTAAAATCTCAATCATACCATGCCACCCTCCAAAGCAAATGCCTTCAAAGTTTTCCCATTGCTTGAAAATAAAATCCACACATTCTGCCACAGTCTACAAAACCAGTCGATCACGTCTTTGACAGATGTTTGTCTCATGAGCTGCTACCTTTTCCTTGCTCGGTTCCAGCCACACCATCTTCCCAGATATCTCACAAATTAAACTGTAAGCATGCATTTGTTTCTTTCTTAATAAGACACGATTTACAATTATTAGCTTGAATTTATAATTATTAGTTTGTTTACTGGTTTTCTTTTAAAATCATTCTCCTCACTAGAATCTAAGCCCCTTGAGGCCAGAGACCACTTATGTGAATTCTCAGCACCTACCACAATCCGTGGAACCTCATATTGGCTCCAATCATTTAAACAAATGAATCATGAATAAACAAGCCCAAAGTCGTGCCTCTAAACAATAGAAGCCATATGCCTTTAAGATATCTTACAGTCATGAATCATACCACGCATTTATATACCTGGAATAGTCAAAGGCACCTGTTTTCTGCTGTTGCATCCACTATTTTTCAGACCTCACAGATGTCTAAACCGTAACTCAGCTGTGCCCAGCCAGAACTATAGGTCCAGTATCTCAGAATCAAGTTTACCAATCTGGGCATCAAACTTGCTGTCATCTACTTAAAGCTACTGCTTCTGCTTCTCAACTTAAAAACCTGGCCACGAACTGTGGTTTCCTAGTTCTCCTTCTTTCCCATGAATGAAACTTCCTGTCGTAGACCCATCTAGCCACCCATACCCCAAATGCCAGCAGGTAGGATGTGATGCTGAATCCTAACCCTAGGCAGGACCCACTCCCTTCCATGTGGACTGCTAGCCTGTCCATCTACCTACATCCTCCAAACTACCTCCTTCTTGATATCCTGTCACCAGGTTGCACTCACCTGCTCTGTGCTCATTTATCTACTCATTCAACAAGCATTTTAGAACCTCTTCTAGACCCTGCAACCACAGTACTATACAAGGATAAATAAGGTATGCTCTTTACCTCTGAAGGAAGACAAAGAAGTAATTAAGATACAAAGTGGCAAGATATCTATTTGTAAGGTACCTTGAAACTGACTAAGTGTTCATAGTGGCCTCTTCCACTTTGTCTTTTTTTTTTTTTTTTTTTTAAGATTTTATTTATTTATTTGACGGAGAGAGAGAGATCACAAGCAGGCAGAGAGGCAGGCAGAGAGAGAGGAGGAAGCAGGCTCCCTGTGGAGCAGAGAGCCTGATGCGGGGCTCGATCCCAGGACCCTGAGATCATGACCTGAGCCGAAGGCAGCAGCTTAATCCACTGAGCCACCCAGGCGCCCCTCCACTTTGTCTTGACAAAACTTAGGTCAGGTTTCTCTCCTTCCTACATGTCCCTAAACTCTCTCTGCCCCCAAATCTGAGCAAGCACTGAAAAATGGAACATGTCCCCTGACCAGAAGAGGGCACTTTCCTTTCAGACCTCATTGGTCGTTTCCCTTTTGCTTGTTCAACATTCCCTTTAAAAATCTCCATTAAGCTTTTGCTTATTCCTCTCTACCCTGTAAAAGAAAGGACTTTTTCCCCTTTGATTTTTTTCATATTTGCAGATTTCTAAGACAGGGGTGTTCTCTATTACAATAGTCTTTCTTCTGAATAAAGTCTCACCTTATCCATGTCTGGATTTGTTTTTATTCGACAGCATACAGAGAAGAGAACCCTAACTTAGATGGGAGGAAGAGAAGGAGATCAGAGAAGCCTTATGGGGAAAAATCTGAGAACAGAAGAATAAGAAAACATTAACCAGATCAAGGTAGGGGAAGGCAGGAATTCCAGGCATGCCACATGGCAGGAAGTTCACATTACTCACCTGGAATCATAGTTTCTTTTTTTTTAAGATTTTATTTATTTATTTGACAGAGAGAGAGCACAGGTAGGCAGAGTGGCAGGCAGAGGGAGAGGGAGAAGCAGGCTCTTTGCTGAGCAGGGAGCCCAATGCATGACTTGATCTCAGGACCCTAAGATCATGACCTGGGCCAAAGGCAGCCGTTAAACAACTGAGCCACCCAGGTGCCCCATGGAAATAGGAACTCTTGATCTATGCTCTGTTGCCTGAATGGCACTCATCCCACATGCATGTGGTGTTGCCCCTGAACACCTGTCCCTGGGGAGCGGGCCTGTCTCCTTCCTGGTCCAAGTTTATCCCTCGGTGTACCCACACAAACACACACATGTGTACTTTCCCTCCACACATATGTCTCTTCCAAGCCAGCATGTCATAGAAGCCCCCAGAACCCTGAAGGGATCTAGTTACTGATGTGACAGATCCAGGCCCCCTCTCTGCATTTTCATGGACTCTCAATCCCAGGCATCTCACACCGTTTTCAGCTTGGGCTGAGTCCCCATAGCCTAGAGACAGGAGATTAAAAGGACATGAGAAATATAAAGACAGAAGTTTTAACTAGAGATACCACAGGGGCAGAACCAGGTCTGACTGGTCCAACACCATATCCCCAACTTCCTAGGAACAGGACCCACACACATAGTAGGTGCTCAAGTATTTGTTGAATAAATTGTCACATCCGCTTGCACGAACACTTCCATCTAATGCAGGATTCCTTCTGGCAATAGCATCGTGCATCTATGTGAAGGGGAGCATACTGGTTGCCCTTCACAATATCAAACACAAAAGGCTGGCAATGTACTCTGTGCATCCCTTTCCCTTAATAGTCCATTATGTGCATGCCAGCCATAATACACGATGCAAATGTGGCCCCAGAGTCACATGGCCTTGAGTACCACAGCCTTGGAAGTGTATCTCAGCTGCTACAAGAGGCTTTTTTTTTTCCCCTCTCTCTCTCTCACATCGCTACAATGCCAGAAGATATGTTTAAATCATTACATAAAATTCCTTTCCCAACCAAACCTCTTCCCAAAGCTGTTAACAAGAAACAAAATGTGCTGACTTGAGTTTCACTTTCTCTCCTTTCCCCTGCCTTCCCCCTGTGGGGCCCCCCAGCGAATCACGGAACAGCTCTGGTCAGGTAACACTGAAAGAAGCGGAGAAAGAAGCCCAGTATCTGTCAAACATGCAGATGTTAGAGAACAAAGACTGTGCAGCATGGTTTTGCCAAGGGACACGACCCTGGAAATAATTGGCACCTATTTCAACAAACTATTCATTTCATAGCCTTCTGATTGTACTCTTCTTGAGCCATTTATTTTTCAAGGAAACCATAACTAGTGCTTAGTTGATAAGTAATAGAGTACACTGAGAAAACACACTCCTGATTCTCAGGCCAACTCTTCCAGGCCTACAAAAATGACACAAATGGATTCTGATGTCTCTTCATTTCAGCAGGAAGGTGTTTTGTTTTTTTTGGGTTTTTTAATATTTTATTTATTTGACAGACAGAGATCACAAGTAGGCAGAGAGGCAGGCAGAGAGGGGGGGAAGAAGGCTCCCTGCGGAGCAGAGAGCCCGATGTGGGGCTCCATCCCAGGACCCTGGGATCATGACCTGAGCTGAAGGCAGAGGCTTTAACCCACTGAGCCACCCAGGCACCCCAGGAGGGTGTTTTTATATTATGTTCTCTTACTGACACAGTGAAGTACAAATCACACCTTAAAGCTCCCATCTAGTGCTAGAGTTTCCCAACAGAATAGCTTTAATGAGGAAATTACTTTGGAAAAGGAAATAAAAGAATGTGACTTCTTTGGGGCTAGGCAAAGGAGGAGAAGCACACTCTTGTCATGACGTGGGCATTCAGTTTTGAGGCATGCAGAGACCAGTTGGCAAGGACAAGGGGAAACAAGGTTGGCTAAGCTGGTTACAGAAGCTGATGCTTCAGGAGGAACTTAGCCTAATGCCCAGAATCCACCCAAAGAACCAGGATGAATGTGGGTTCAATGCAGAAAGAATTTCATAAATCTAGTATCCATTGTTGGTGTTATGGACTGAACTATATCCCCAGAAAAACTCATATGAGTCCTCCTAGTATTTCAGAATGTTACTTTATTTTCATTGCAGATGTAATTAATTAAGGATTGTTACAAACTTGATTAAGATGAAATCATACTCATATGAGGTGATCCAATATGAAGTCATATTAGATTAGGGTGGGCCCCTAATCCTGTATGACTGGTATCCCTATTTAAAGGGGAAGTTTGGATACACACACATACACACACACACAGAGTGAATACGATGTGAAGATGAAGACAAAGATCAGAATGATATGTCTACATGTCAAGGAACACCAAAGATTGCTAGCAAACCACCAGAAGCCCGGGGAGAGGGATGGAACAAATACTCCTTTACAATACTCAAAAGGAACCAATCCGGCAAATCACCTTGATCTAAGACTTGAGCCCAAACTGATGTTTTTAAGCCACCCAGTTTGTTGTACTTTTTTATGCTAGCTCTAGAAAAGTAATATATTGGTGATGAGAGTTAGGTAGCAGGAAAAAATAACATAAAACAGGGACTGCACCATTGATATGACAGATCTTGGCCCTTCCCAAGAATTTGCCTGGGAATCTCTGAAAAAGAACCTCACCCTACCATCTTGGGCTAAGTTCTCTTATTCTAGGGATAGGACACTAATAGGATGTGGGAAATATAAAGGCAATAAGCCAGAGAAGGTCAGGACCTCAGTACATATCAGGGACCACTCCACAGGCAGGGCTCTGTTCATGATTTTATGCAGAGTCAGATCACAGCCGTTGTGCAAGAATATAGGCAGGACTGGACACCCCCACCCAACCAGGTTAAAGAGTTGTCATAGCCTAAACCTCAGAGTCCACAGTCGGGGGCAAATCCCCATTCCCAGGGATCCAGAGTGTGAGTCAAGGATGGGATAACATGGTAAGTCTACAGCAACCAGGGCTTACCTTGGGACCACCAGGCATAGGGTCCATCATGGTTAAAACATTTCGAACCCTGTAAATGTGTGGGCTGGAGCTGAGGATGAACTGTTGGCCCTGGCTCAGACTCAGGAATTAAACAAAAATGAAAATACTGCCAACGGCATAGGTGATGCTGGTAGGAGCAATCAGGGAGAAGAGCTAATGTGAGAGGCAAGTCATACAGTTTTCTCTCAGTGGATATACCTGAGTCATCATCAGTAGATCAAGAAATAAAAATGGCCAAAAGTTATACACATTTTACAGCTATTAAACATTTCACAAATATGCACAACGCTCATTACAAAGTTGGTACCATAGTCTACATTCAATTCTTCGTGCTGCCTCTTTCTCGGGAAACTATGTTTCTGTTGAACTTATCTAAATTTCACTTCCCATCACAGAGTATTCTGTCTTTGAGCTTATGGTTCACAGACTGCCACTCTCCACTGTATTATGCCAGGGTTTTTTTTGTTACATGAACTGCAGGATGCCCTCTTCGGGGCAACGTGTTCTTGGTCAATGCCTGTAAATGATGTCTCCATTAAGGCAATGATCACACCCATCTCTGAGTCCTCTGATCCAGAGTGCCTAGCTAGGAAGCAGAAGCCATAATTCATCTCTGTATCCTGAAAGCCTACCCCAAGTGTGTCCTGTGCTAATGTGTGCACAATGAATGTTAGCTATAGATTAATATTTAGGTTGAAAAAAGAAGAGAAAGAAGAACAAGTAGTATTCCGATGTTGACTGATATTTAATTAACTCGTGCATTCAACTATGTGCCAACACTGTTCTAGGTAACATATCAGTCAGGCTAAAAAATAGTAATCATAATAGGATTGGTCACTGCTGGAAGGTACAAAACAAGATTCAGGAATAAGGAGCACTGGCTGCCTTTAATTGAGCATTTATTTGGACCTCCTTCTCCCTTCTCATTTGCTCCTTAAGCAAACCGGATACAGGCTCAGAGCAGTAAGACCCCCTCCTAAGTCACCCACTGGTGAGAATAAACTCCTAACACAATACAAGCTAACAACTATTGAGCATTTACCATGTGCCGCACACTGTTATGTATGACTTCATTCACATCTTGCACAGTTGTTAAACCCATTACACAGATGAAGAAATTAGGGCACAACAAGATTAAGTTACCCAAGGTCTCACAGCTAGGATATAACAATTCTGTAACTCAAACCCAGCTCAAGAGAAGCATTTAATTACTCCCTAGCCCTGTCCAACCGGAGAGCTTAGAGGTGGTCTCCATCTACAAATTAAAGGCTTTCGTATCTGCCAGTAAGAAAAAATTGAATTCTAAGCAGCTCAACAGTATGGAAGCTCCTGAAGTTTCCCATATAGATTACACATTAGCAATAAAATGTATAAACCACTGTTGGAACCATCTCTGCCTTTCAGTTCCCAGAGCCTGAGCAAGCCTGACGTCTAGGCTCACAATACCAATACAACCACGAGTCTGGTGACAGTGTCTGTTTAACAGAAATTCATAAAGCATCTGATATATGCCAGGCACTCTGCTAGATATTGGTGTGGTGGGGGGGGTGGGTACATGATTGGGGAGAAGGGGATCCATCCCCTGAGAAAAACACAATCTGGTAGAAGACAGATACAGAGAGGTCAGGATTACAGTCAGAGTGCTGACTGGTGCCACAGGGATCTACAGGAGCACATCTCTGAAGACAAGGCAGATATTCCAGACTTGTCCTGATATCTCAACTCTTTCAAATGGCAACTAAACAACCAGACCCAAGCAAAGACAAGAACAAGATTTAGGGTAGAAGATTCACCATAGCGGTTGTGGAGACTAGTAAGGAGAATAGAGAGGGGAAGGTGTCAGGAGCTTCACAAAATCCTCCTATCTGATCTCCATGGTCTCTCAGGAAGAATAAAAATAAGTTTGAAGGTAATTAACAAATCAAGTCAAGCCCTCTCTGGCTATTTATCCTACACACCAGGCAGGACCTCTACCACTCTCATAATATGTAGCTCTGCCTCACATTGGGGAAAAAAAATCCATCTTATCCCCCATTCCTTTCACTAGTAACACCTGATATCAAATAGCATGTTAGAATTTATGAATAACGTTCATCAGTGTTATATCATTTGATGACCACTGAGAAGAGGGCTCCCATTTTTCAGACAAGAATACTAATCCTCAAAATCTCATAACTGAAGAAGAGAGACTTAAACAATTTATATTATTTTATTTTCACAGTGTTCCAAGATTCATTGTTTATGCACCACACCCAGTGCTCCATGCAATAGGAGTTCTCCATAATACCCACCACCAGGCTCACCCATCCTCCCACCACTCTCCCCTCCAAAATGCTGTTTGTTTCTTTTTTTTTTTTTAAGATTTTTTTTCTTTATTTATTTAACACAGAGATAGAGCGTACAAGTAGGCACAGCCGCAGTCAGAAGGAGAGGGAGAAGCAGGCTCTCCACCGAGAAGTGAGCCCGTTGCGCGGCTCGATCCCAGGACCCTGGGATCATGACCTGAGCCAAAGGCAGCAGCTTAACTGACTGAGCCACCCAGATGCCCCCTCAGTTTGTTTCTCAGAGTCCACAGTCTTTCATGGTTTGTCTCCCCCTCCGATTTCTCCCAGGTCACTTTTCCTTTCCTTCTCCTAATGCCCTCCATGTTATTCCTTATGCTCCCCCAAGTAAGTGAAACCATACAATAATTGACTTTCTGTGCTTGACTTATTTCACTCAGCACAATCTCCTCCAGTTCCATCCATGTTACTACAAAAGTTGGGTATTCACCATTTCTGACGGAGGTGTAATACTCCATTGTATATATGGACCATATCTTCTTCATCCATTCGTCTGTTGAAGGGCATCTTGGTTCTTTCCTCAGTTTGGCAATTGTGGCCATTGCTGCTATGAACACTGGGGTACAGATGGCCCTTCCCTTCTTTTCACTACATCTATATCTTTGGGGTAAATACCCACTAGTGCAATGGCAGGGTCATAGGATAGCTCTATTTTTAATTTCTTAAGGAATCTCCATACTGTTTTCCAAAGTGGCTGCACCAACTTGCATTCCCACCAACAGTGTAAGAGGGTTCCCCTTTCTCCACATCCTCTCCAATGCTTGTTGTTTACTGTCTTGTTAATTTTGGCCATTCTAACTGGTGTGAGATGGTATCTCAACTTGAGGCAGGAATCTATCAAAATCCTAGAGGAAAACATAGGCCGTAACCTCTTTGACATCAGTCACAGCAACTTCTTTAAGCAAGTTCTTGACTCCAACGTGGGTTCCATTGCATCAAACCGCCATTGTTTAAGAAACACTTAACTACAGCATTAAGAATTGTAGGTCCGAAAGCACTTACTGAATGCTGTTTGCTATTTTACATTAACAGCAGCTGCTGCTACTTAGCAGTTCCTAAGCCCTAAATATTAAGAAAGGCCAAGGTGAAGAACTTTGAAATGATGCTCTATTTGATCAGGTTCTGCAGTAATTGTTAAAATCATATACACTTTCTTTGGATCCCTATAAAGCTTCTGCAGGATCACTGCACCTGCAGTTCCAATTTGCAATTTTCCCAGCCCTCCTTTGAAGTTATTCTTGCCAATTACCTGGTGTTAATATTAATTAAATATGATTTGCAACTTGAAATGTGGTGTTATCAATGGAACTCAGCTGTAGGAATATAAAGTAAAATTTTCAATTGAATTTAAATGTTTCCTTTCATTCATAGCATTTTACAACATTAATACTTTTGTCAAATTGATTTTTGCCTGCTGGAAGTCATTTTTCCAAGCAATGAACATCTGAGGGGAAAAGCTGCTCTTTATGTATTCCTTTCTTTCTGTCATTGAAAATACTTCGTTTTAATCTTGAAGTGGATCCATTTCAGCTAATAGAAACTTGGTTCTTGTTTATAATCTAAGAGAAAAAAATGTTTTCTTTTAAAATGGTACTGACATAGTTTAGAAATATGATCAGTGGGCACTTTTCAATTATATACTAGGAATGAAATCTCCCTGACTTTATTGCTTGACCCCCGCCAAAAAGTAAATCACTATTGGCAAGTGTCAGTCATTTTATACACAAAAAAAGAATTAAATTGGTTTATTGCATTAACATTTCAAACAGATTGTGCCAGTCCAATGACCTCTGTAATCCCTTCCAATTCGGAGATTTTAAGATTCCAAACACATGTCAGACAATAGTTGGAAGCTTCCAGCCCTTGCAAATTAGAAAAAAAAAAAAATTAGAAAAAAATAGTCACGTATGCTAAAAGATTTGACAGAATCAGGTCTATTCTGCCCCCTGTAATGTGTGTGATGATGACTTGCAGGCCTGTCATCTTCAATAAGCCATTCATAAACATGATGACTGATTAAAGGAGGTGTGTTGCCATACTGTACAAATCCACAGTGAAAAGATATAATGCTTTCACAAATTCCTTTTATCTTCAAAGATAAAGCTTTAGCTTTCTTGCCCCTTATAATGATAGTGGTAGCATTAACATTTATTATCCTGTCTTCTTTTTTAAAATAATATAATAAGGGAAGACAAGTGAAATCCTGTCTAAAGACTCAAGGAAGTCTTTTTTTTTTTTTGAGTCAGAAGCTGCAAGCCCCAGAGCTTATGATGAAAAAATCTAGGCATATACTATGAACCTCTTTATTATAGTATCAGTGAAAACATCGTATCAAATAATTAAAACAAGACAGAAATAGAGGACTCTCATCCTAACAACTGAGGGTTTGCAACATGGATAAGTCTTAACAACCAGCAGCAACTGAGCTATTCCCTTCCCTCAGGCCAAGAGAGCCCAAAAGGGAAAATAAAAATGAACTGGCTCCATAGGACTCTTTAGATGTCCATAATTTTCCAAGGTGTCATTGAAAAGAGCAGCACCTTGGAACACAAAGCAGGGGGTTTGAACAGCCAGTTCTCTACTGCACAGGGAGTGCCCACTATGATCCTACTAGGAAGCTCTTAACTACCTAGAAGTTTAAGAAAGCCAGACTCAGATCCCACCACCTACCCTAGTATGGAACCCTGAATCATCCATTAAGTTACTCCATCTACTCAAGTAGCCAGGATAGGGAGGGTAAAATCCTGTAACATTCAAAAAGAAACTTCTGATCTGGTTTTGTTATAGGCTTCTCCATTAACCAAATTATCTCTACTTAACGCCTCTCTCATCTTTATTTCTACTCTATTGTCCTCCTGGTCTACATCCCATTCCTGTCACTGCAAGTTAGCTCCCTAAGTACTTCCATCTTCACTACTATTCCCTGCTATGGGTATTAAATTGTGTCTCCCAACAAGATATGTTGAAATCCTAAAACCCAGTACCTCAGAATGTGACCTTATATGGACATAGGGTGATCACAAATGCAATTAAGATGAAGTCATCCTGGAGTTGGGTGGGCCTTTAACACAATATGATGAGCATCCTTATAAAAAGAGAAGACACAGAGACAGACACAAGAAAGGAGAAGACTGTGATTTGATAACAGAGGCAGAGATTAGAGTGATGCCTCTGCAAGCCAATGAACACCAAGGATGACTAGCACAAACCAGAAGTTATAAAAGGAAAAGGAAGGATTCCCCCCTGCAGTTTTCAGAAGGAGCATGGCCCTGCTGACATTTTGATTTCAGATTTCTGGTCTCTAGAACTATGAGATAACATGTTCCTATCGTTTTAAGCCATCTAGTACGGGGCACTTGTTATGGCAGCCCTGGGGAACTAATGCACCCCCTCAAGGACACTCCTTGATTCCTACCACTGTACCACACATGTTCAGCTATGCTCTCTGGCAAAAGTTCCTGTTCACCTATGAAAATCAGCTCAATGCCCTTAAATTTCTCCTCAAGAACTCTTACCATCTCCCATCATGGAAATCTTCTTCAAAGGAGACTGAGAGTCCTCTCATCCCCACAAACCTATCAAGAGAAGGTAACACTCTTCCGTAATTACTCTTAGCTTTGCTAAGCCTAGGCCATTATTCTCACACTTTTTTCCCCATTTATATCAATTTTCCTCAGCTTTAGAGAGATATAATTGACAAATGAAAATGGTATGTATTTAAGGTGTACAACACGATGTTTTGAAGTATGTCTATACTATGAAATGATTACCACAACTAAGCTAATTAACATATATATCCACCACTTCACATAGTTACTATTTGTGTGTGTGTGTGGTGAGAATACTTAAGATCAACTTTCTTAGCAACCTTCAAGTATGCAATACGGTATTTTAAGTATAGTTACCATTCTATACATTCATCTTATTCATCTGGCATAACTGAAAGCTTGCACTCTTTGGCCAACATTAACCCACTTATCCTACTCCCCAACTCCTGGCAACCACAATTCCACCCTTTGCTTTTATGAGCTCAACTTTTTTGAGCACTTTGTCTTTTGTGTCTGGTTTATTTCACTTAGCATAATGTCCTCCAGGCTCATCTATGTTGTCACGAATGGCAGGACTTTTTTCTTCTTAAGGCCAAATAATATTCCACTTATATATTATATACATTTTCTTCAACCATTCATCCAGCAATGGACACTTAGGTTGCTTCCATAACTTGGCTATTATGGACTATTATGTGCTACAATGAGTATGAGAGTACAGATATCTCTTCAAGACACTGATTTCATTTTTTTTCCATATATACACTCAGAAGTAGGGTTGCTGGATCATAGAGTAGTTCTATATTTAATTTTTTAGTACCTCCATATCATTTTCCATATGGCTGCACTAATCTACACTCCTACCAATAGTGTTCTAGTGTTCCCTCTTCTATGCATCCTTACCGAGTCATGTGATCACACACCTTTATATAAAACTTCTCCCCAAAAATCTATCCCCAGCCCTGTTCAATCTTCACTCTACATCTTCTACCTCAGCAATTACTTTTCTCACCTCAATTATCAATTTTGTGAGAATAAGCTTCAGGTCTATATCCCAGTCCCCTTCTCAGCTCTAGACGAACATTCTTTGTTGTTTTTCTCCAAAAACATATGTATTGGTACCTACAATATATAGTATTTTTAACCAAACCACACTTCCAATCCAATCCCAAACCAACCTCTCCATTTAATTGACTCTTTTCTATTTGTGACACTTGCAATCTCCTAATTGCCCAGGTTAAGAATTTCAAGTTCAAAAGAAAGAAAGAAAGAAAATTTTAAAAAAAGAACTTCAACTTCAACTTTAATTTTTTTCTTACCTTCAAGCTCTACTTCCAATCAATTGCTAAGTCCCATGGACCCCACCTCATAATTGTCTCCTAAGTCTGTTCCTTCTTCTATTTCCATTGTCACTGTCCTATATCAAGCTAAGACTGCTACTGCAAAGGCCTCTCAAATGGTCTCCCCGTCTTCCACTTCTCATTAATATAATCTTAAAAACGTTCTGATAGATCCCTCTCTCCTCAACAGTTTCCTTCATTTTCTAGAAGATGAATAAAATCACCTCTCCAGGAGGTGAAATATTCAACTATGTGTCCATGTCAAGCCTTCCTTTTTTGTCTTCTATACTTCATGACACAAACTATGTTCTGATCAAATTGTGCTGTTTGCTGATCTCAAATATATTTTTGCCTTTTCAAAAAAAAATTCTACAGTCAAGAATGCCTTAGGCTGATACTATAATAGCTAAGATATCAAGGGACTATTTGTCTTTATTTTATTGAGTTACTCCTGTCCTGCTCTCCCTAGAACAATCTTGGCTAGGTAAGAGCCATCAGACATCTATCTGTGTTCATGACCATCATTCACTCATTTTCTTCATTCTCCAAGATTCACAGACACTTCCTCAAGTCTCAGATTTGTTAAAATAAAAAATGTTCTAATCAAACCATACAAGCAATTTATCACTAAACAGATTTTCACTTCCTTATCATTCCATTATGATCTGTCTGAATTAATCAGAGAGAAAACACTGGAAGCCTCAGTTTACACTGAAATTTCTTAGCAATCAATGTTTCTAAAGAGAGAATTTCAGAATAGAGTATGGCAAAATTTATAAGAGTTGGGAAAATATATAATTTTTTAATAGGCAAACATTCCACAAAATGAATTTATACATCCTCTTCTCAGTCAAGATACTAAGATTTTTAAAAACACACTACTAACATGGTGACAGAAATGTCATCGATGTTGTAGTAAGAGAAGCGAATGTTACAGAACTAATGAATTTTCATCAGAGTCATCAGATCATTTCAGAATGGGTTAAGTTGCGACCACTTGCTATTCCCATTAATATCATTGTCATGTAAAAGGTTTAATTTTCAGCTATTTTTGTTCTAGATAAAAATCTTTGTCATTAAAATGAGGGATGATTTTGATATTTAATATATTCCATGGCATACTCTAGTGTGGTACCAATTTGGCCTTTTCAGTATTCTGCATATTAATTGACAATCCAGCCCTTCTCCATTCCCCAGATAAGTGAGAGCTGAAATAGAATGGACAGCCAATCAAGTCACAGAATACTGAAAGGATCAACACTGAAGAAACGTGTTGCTCTAATCAGGCACATACACAAGGCACTAAAATTATTTTCTCCCATACTAATGACTAACATAGAAACAGGAATAATGAACGGCACCATCTGAATCCTTTTATATGACAGTATTACCAGAGTATAGCAATGCTCCCCAAAAGTGAAAACTAAGTATTTCTTTTTTTGGTCAAATGAATAAAACTGCGATCTCACTTAACTTTTAGAACAATGCATTTTATCAGATTCTGCAACAACTGGCAAATTATGTCCTGTATTGAATTTTTCATAGCAATCGGTTTCAGGCACACAATGTGACCTGTAGTTGAAGAATGTACACGATCACTACAAAAAAACATATCATCTCAATACATACTCTATCAGTTTCCGTCTCGTGTTGAATTATCACTCTGGTGAGAACCGACATCAGCTGCTTAAATAATGCATTAGCTCTGCTTCCAGAAGCTTTTGTTTTCATTTGAGTGGGTATTTCCTCTAAGATAAACTTAGGATTCTTACCGAAAAAGGTAATATAATTTGTCATCACTTAAAGCGTAATTGAATGTCTGAATCATTTTTATAGTAATAATGAAGGAATTTAAATTTTCAAAGAGCAAAGAGTATGGTTGCAAGGACACTAACACAGGTGTGGACAGTCCTCTGATTAAATCAATTAACCCAATCCATCCAAGAACACCAGGCCTTCTCTACATTTTCTGCAATAGCACAGCACTGGAACAAATGTTAAATATACTAACTATTGCGTATAATAATTTTTCATGTCCTAGCATATGCAGAGGAACAGATCCAAAGTATCTTCAAGTCTTTCAAGAGAAACCTTACTCCAATAATATAACTTTAGACTCCGTCCTTGCTAATTCTAGACAAGCCCAAATCACTCCCATTGTCTTTCTGAGCTGAACCCTCCAAGAAAGACAACAAATTATCAAAATAATTTCTTCCTTCAAGTTCAAAATTACTCAAAAATAGCCAAGGGGCACTTTAATTTTTCCACAAAATATTATTATTACTCTTAAAGAAAAAATATGTACATTTTATTCAGTAATTCTTAATAAGAAAAATAGTATTTGTTAAGTAACAATATGCCTCCTTTCACCCACCAAATTATGTGGTTGACCAATCAGCCATAAGATTTGTACTTTAAGTTGTTTTTTGTTTTATTCTGTTTTTTTCACATATGGAATGGATTTACAAACTCAAGGCTAAATATACATGTGGAAAAATGCCTACAGAGATTTGGATAAGCACCTTGAAAAAAGCCCAGCAGAGCTCATCAGCACCTCGTTCTAACTCAAATTTTACATACTGCCCTTCATTCCACTGTAAGCTGTAGAACATAAGGTAAGAATAAAAATGCAAAAAGTCAAATGTGACAAGAAGAATATGACTGAAAGTATAGCCTTGGGGGCTACTTCAGTATTATTTTAAGATGATTACCAGTCTTAATCCCTCTAGTGTTGGATGTTAAATTCCACTGCCTTTTTTTTTTAATTTAATGACTTGCTAATGTAAACTTCCATCCAGAACAATCAAATAGTATGTCATTTATTCAAATTTACAGTGGCTCTAATGTGCCAGCAAACTCCCTTGTCAAAACAGACAACTTTAAAAAATGTTCGCCTGAGTCAGGAGCTCTATTTCCTAAATTAGCACCAAAGTGTCACCTTGATAGACCATGAACAACAACATCATTTATAATAAAACCAACTTCCCCCTAGAGTGGACAGCCTGGGTCATGCATCTGTAGGAGCTCTAATTATTCCACATAGATCAGAGAGCACTTGGAGATGCTCAGACTTCCACAACCTGTCGCCTCCAAAAGCAATCATCTGATAAATATATGCTTACCAATCTCCCTCGAGATCTGAGTGAAGGCCTCCACACCACTCTCTCCATAGTTGCCCTCGGAAGCCAGTGTTGACACATAATTCCACCCCAGTGCCGTGACAATGTCCACCATGGCTTGAGCTTGGTAGGAGTCAGGTGGGACTACCCGAGAGAAGAAGTCATACCTGGTGTTATCACTTAGCTCTGGGGCTGTGGATGCATAGCTGATTTGAGGTATCTGCAAAACAAATGACAGATCATTTCAACCCAGGAGGAATCTGTCGAATGGAGAATTGTCACCCAAGAGACTAAGTAGCCAAAGCCATACCAGTAACTCAGACATATCAACCTGAAGCCAAAATATGGTTTTGTGATCGCCAATTTTATTTTTATTTAGCATTTTATAGAAGTCTGTAGGCTGACGTTCTTTCAAAACACATTTCTAAACAGCAAGAAAGAACTTAGTGTTACTTCAGGTTCTGAAGCCAAAGCAAAACATTTGTGCCTTTTGTTGCTCCTTTTTTATACCATAAAGTTCTGGCACAAAAATGAAGCCAAAATGAGAGTATAGTGCATACGCACATCAGAAAAGGCCACCTCTGAAACTGTATTTGCCTTTAGGACATAAAGACTACACGATCACAGAGAGTTTAATATGAGATTTTTTTACAATTGATACAATTTCATTCCTAAGTAATTTACCACACTTTTGGTAAATTACTTTAAATATACAGTTTTGTGAGTCTATTCACTGTTTATTGATATGATCATTGAGTACCCCAAAAATGATATGGGAACAGTCAACTATGTATCTTCTAATGAAAAGATGGTTCCAGCTGCCCAACTCAAAATACTACAAAATGGGAATCTATACCATCATTTCTTTAGGAAAAGAGACAATTTTCTGACATATGTAGGGTGAATTACCAGACTTTGAAAATTAGGAATCCTATATCATTTATTCAAATAAACTCAAAGTAACAAATTAACTACATGCCACAAATCTCCCCCTAAAGATCTTTTAAAATGTAACATTTACTCATATATCCAAATGAGGACTTTTACTCTACCAGTGAAAAGTGCTAGGATAGAAGAACACATGATGCTAAAGAAGTAAAGTGGAAGGACATTCAGCCGAGATGGGGCACAGACAAAGCAAGAAATCAGCAAACAAGGTGAGGAAGGGCATTTCAGCCACAAAGAACTGCATGTCCAAAGGCATACAGTCAAGAAAGGGCATGGTAGATTCCAGGATTTGTAGCATTTCACACGGAGGGAATACGAGATAGCAAGGGAGGAACATCAGGAAATAAAACTGCAAAGCTGGGCAGATAAAGGGCTAGTCGGTATGACAAAAAGTGTGGCATAGGGAAGCACAGAATGACTGTAGCTAAGATAGTGGCATAATCAGATTTTTGTTTCAGAAAAATCATATTGGCAGCTGTGAAGAAAGTTGCAGCCCTCAAATTTCAATGTACACCTAGCTAGCTCCATTCCTGAAAATTCTGACTTGGTATGTCTAGAGGCTTAGAAATCTGCATTTTAATATGCTCTCCAGGAGAATCTAATGCGGGGGGGGGGGGGGGTGTCCGTCCTATGCTTAGAGATAAATTAAAAGAAAGCTATGTTAGATGCAGGACAATGAGCTGGAAATTATTATAGAAATCTAAGTAAGAAAGTATGAAAACTGGGGGTGTCTGGGTGGCTCAATCATTAAGCGTGTGTCTTCAGCTCGGGTTATGATCCCAGGGTCCTGAGATGGAGCCCCTTCCTGCTCTGTAGGAAGCCTGCTTCTCCCTCTCTCACTCCCTCTGCTTGTGTTCCCTCTCTTACTGTGTCACTCTCTGTCAAATAAGTAAGTAAATGAATAGAAAGTATGAAAACTCAATTAAGGCAATGATGGGGAAGGATGGGTTTGGGAAGGGTGTGGACTCTATAAGTATCTAAAAACCAAGGTAAGGTGAAGGTAATGAGGGGAAATGTGGACTGACTCTTAGTTCTATGGCTTTAGTAACTGGGTAGATGATGTTTGCTATTTACCAAGATACACAGAGAAAGAGGAAATTTAGAAGACAAAAATTATGAGTTTAATTTTTTTTGGCTTCTTTCGAGCTTACTATGAAATGAATGAAAGCAACAAAAAAGTAGGTAATAATATTGGGGATGTGGAGTTTAAGAGTCTCTGGGACTGGAGATAAAGAATGGTGGGGGCATAATGAAGAAGACAGTCAAAGTCAAGGAAAGTATGAAGAGTGAAAGAGGGCAACTTGGGAGCATGAGCTATGCAACAGTGCATCTCACCACTCCTCTGCTGCCCGGCCATAGTGTGCAAGTTCAGAGGTCATTATGACTCCAAGATGCCCCAATTCAGGTCGCTTGGTTAAAGATGCAGGTTTGATTGGTACATAAAACAATTAACTTTGTTCTGTATCTGATCCTGCAGGTAATCTCAGTGCTAAGATGCCCAAAAGGCTGCACTTCCATCTTCCCACGTAGGGCTGACTGCATAGTCTGCAATCCATCCCCCACCACACCCTGGCCAGATAATTCCCAGTCCACATGGAGTGGACTCTCCCCTTGACATCCTTGAAAAGCCCTCAACATCTAAATTACCTTTCATGGGTCTAGAGAGTCCTACTCCATATCTATAGCCAATAAAGTAAACTAAACTTCCCAAGGTACAAAAACCTTAGTTAGCCAGGCAGCAGTTAGAACAATGTGCTTGGAGCTCTCCATGGTGTTGAAGGATCCGTTCAGCTTCTGTATAACCCATATCTCTATATATTGCCTATAACAATGATTTTATTCTATCTAACCCCCAATTCTTCCTGGTCCTATTCTCCTAGCAGGACCATGTTAACTTGCTTGTTAACATTGTGGAACCATAAAAACCAGTCCGCCCTGCCTCCTTCCTGCCCCTTTACTTTCTTCGCTAGATAAGATCTTTCCCTTGAATAGACTTTGTGCTTATGACTCCTCAGCAAGGATACCTCTTCAAATCTCAAACCACACACCAAATCTGGGCCTCTTTTACCTTCTATTGCTTGCTTCTAAATAACCTCAGAAAGAGACAATGAATGACTCAGTGAGATCTACCTTTTACTAAATAAAACTCCCAAAGACCAAGAGCATGTACATTCCTACATTCTAATGAAAAAGATTCAGCAGACTGACTTTCACTTTGGAAGGAATCCTGTGCATGTGTGAATGGTGCACGTATGTGTATGTGTGTGTGTGCACGTGTGTGTGTGTGTGCATGTGCAGGTAGGAAGAGATAGGCGAGCACTCTATGGCTAATTCTATAGCACAATACCATTTCCTTGTCCTATTCGAATATATGATAATCCTCCCACTTCCTCAGCTACTCAGAGTCCAGCAGTAAAATGCCTTACACAACTCCCACCCTGCCTATAATAATGAGCCACCCCTTTCTAAAAATGAGCACAAAGTGTGAAAATTGAGTGTTTGAAACCAAAACTAATTATCTCAAATTACTACCTTCAGTCAGTCACTTTCAGGGCTGTTTAATTAGCAGTCAGCATCATGTTTAGGATTAATTAAACAGGTGTAAAGGGTATATAAAATAAAAGTGTAGATAGAAAATGGTTGTTTGAATAATTAGGTAAAGAACTTACTCCCCAAAGTCTTAAGGAGTTTTCTCTTTGCAGATCAACATGTGGAAAAGTGAGAGTACATGTTTGTGTTTTCATTTGCTCAGTTTTTGCTATGTTGCAGTCTACAATAATAGACATCAGAGTATACCGATCATATTTTAAGACAACTTTTTAAGACATTATGAAGTTGCATCTCATTTTAATTTTATTGTGGTTGACCACCAAGCATTGGCTCATTAAGCGTTTTAATTTCTGTGCCAGCATTCCCAATATTTCCACTATCCTCAAATTAACCCCCGCCTGGCAAATGCAGTGGTTTTTTTTTTTCCTTAAAATCTGGAATGTTTCTTTTTCTTTTCCCTCCACTAAATCCATCCTAATCCCTCTTCATTTACTAGAGTTTCATTTACTAGAAACAACAAGAATAAAAAAAGAAAAATGAAAAAGAAATGGTAGGTGAGGGACAGAAGTAGAGAAGGAAATGAAAAAGGAAAGGAGAATGTACCAAGAAAAGAGGGTGTTAGGGAAAGCATTCTGCATCAGCTCATTCTTGGTAATAAGTAACATCCTCCACAAGCCTCTGTTAACTCTGGCTTGCCCATTCAGAAGATATCCTGACTCTTCAGTCTGAGTCACCAAACCCTGATGTCAGACTCCGTCCCATCCTCCTACCTAACCTCCTGTCTTCCCTGTCATGCCCTGGTGGAGTCTGCATTCCTGCACATGCTGTTCCCTATGTAGCCCATTCTGTCCACCTGGCAATCTTCTGCCCAAATTCAATATCCAACTCAAAAGTCACCTCCTCCCTAGGAAGCGTCTGCTAACTCTTTCAGGAAGAGCAGTTTTTTTCTGCTCCTTGCTCCCACAACCTCCATCATCTGACACAAGAACCATGACTGAGTGCTGGCTTATGAGCCTCCCACTGAAAAACTCTCTATTGATTTATTTGGTATCCCCTAGCATCTGACAGAGCAAATGCTCAACAAATATTTGGAGACAATTAATTAATTAAACTGTGGCAGGAATTTTGGTGCAAACTCTTCCCGACTCTGCATTCCACCAAAATATTGGACAAACTATTCTCCATTTGCCCTTTTTACTCCTTCTCCTTCCTGCTATATGTCCTAGGAGGCCGCTCTCTATCTCACTTGAGCTCTCTCACCTCAGGCTTCCATCTGAGTTTGGTCATTGGGAGACACCAAAAGAGAGGGAGGGCAGGAGATAGAAGTGAGGATTGATTCTCCCAATTTCTTCCACCAACTTGGTGTTCCTCTACCTAAGCCCTCAACCATAGCTAGAGTTCTTACAAGGTTCTAGTGACTACTCTCTACACTTACCCCTTCAGATCTTCTTAGTGTTGCCGATTCCCGAGTACTTCCCATCCAGTGATGGGTCCTTTATCTTATAATAGTACTTATAAGTAGTACTTTTATCTTATAAATAGTACTTCTAAATAGTATACCTTATAAATAGTACTTTTGTTAACCTCTCTCCCATCACCCTGTGAGTGTGCCAGAAGCCCTAATATACCCACTCTTCCAGGTCTCTGTAGAAGAGACATACACAGCCAAGCTTCCCATCCTCAGCCCTGCCCTAACCTCTTAGCCCTCCTCCACCCATTTTCCCTTCCAGGCTTCTCTACCACATTCCTTACATGACTGCTTCCTTTCTCTTTCAGTGCCTTATAACATCAAACTACATCACTTGAAAACACCTGTCATTTTACTTTTTTATCATTTATTTTCCTTGTGCTGAGTTTCCAAAGAATATGATGTGTACTTAAATTAAGGTCATATTTCCATTACCCAAATAAAGCATATTTGAGGCAATTAATTGTACAACTCAAGATACTCATCATCATAAAAATTGCTTTCGCTTCCACTTTTCTGATAATTGGCTTGGTTAGGGGAAAAAACTCTTCTTCTTCCATTACATTTTCACTTGAGTCCACAGAAGAGATTCTTACCCCTAAACTTAGCTCTCTGCGGCAGCTATATAACATGTGTTTTATACCTCGATCCCTACCTTTTACCTTACTCTCCCGGGGCGGTGGGGGGGGGAGGGGGAGGATAGAATGAGAGGTCAGATTCTATGTTTATGGGGCAAGAGTCACGAACAGGCTCTGCCTTCATTGTCTGACCTGCCCACACACATACCAGGTTTCTTTTCTCTGTATGGCTAGAAGACCAGGCTAGGGCTCTCTTCTTGGAGAAGAAGCCCATCCTTCCTTTCCATACTCCACTGACAACCAGGTGTTGGAGGGTGGTCTGAAACCCATGTCACTGGTTGAACAAGCTGATTTCCAGTCTTCTCTACAGTCCTAATGTTGAGATGTGTGGCATGGGAGTAGGAGACTCCATTTTGGCTTCAAGTCTACACTAAATGCTTTCCAATCCAGTTTATCTTAACAGACAGCTGTGTGTCTGAGGAAGTTATTTGATGTTTGCCCAGCTGTTAATAAAGCTAATTACTTGATCCACATTTAGCTAGTCCTTCTGTGAATCTTGGACTTACAAACTCTAAGAGAGGCCAAAGTCTGACTTAGAACTCAAGGAAGCAAAAGCTGTATTTTAGAAAAAAGAAATTCAGTTATAACCTTTTGCATACTTTAGTAAAAATAAACAAATATATACCATAAGAATATATTTTAAATAAGAGTCAGGAGAGGTTTTTGTCCTCTCATGACTGTTCTCTACTTCTTCTAGACAGAACCCCAAATTTTTACCTAGGACTTGGCCAATCAGAAGAAGACTACATTTTCCCAGCCTTCTTTGTTATGATTATTAGCAGCAGTGAGAGTAACTTTTTGAAAAATGGTCTTAAAGGAAAAGAGCATGTATATCTCATGCACTTCCCTCTTTCCTGTTGGCCAGAATTTGGACATGATGTCTTGAGTTTAATTAACCATTTCAGGTCATGCCCCAGTGATGGTAGAGCAAAAAAAGTCACAACCTAGTCCAAGCCATTGCATCATCTGGATTCCTAAAAGCACTTGACAGTTCTTCCTGCTTCCGTTCTTGCTTCTCTCAAATCTATTCTACACCAGTAACCAAATGGATCTTTTTTAAAAAATCAGATAAGATAAAAATCTTGCCCAAAGCCCTTCAATTTTCTCCCATTGCTCCTACAATAAAGCCCAAACTTCTTGAGGCAGGATCCTTGTGATTTGGCATCTGACACCTCCCTTCATTCACCTGACCCAGCCAAGCCCTTTTTATCCTCCAGGTTTCATGCCTCTCGCTCCATATGTTTTGCCCAAGGTTTTTCTCATGCTTCAGCCTTAGTTCAAATGTCTCCTCCTCAAATAGACCTTCTTTGATTTCCTTCCTACAGTGGTCTCCCCAGCCTCATTAGTACCTCATCACCCTATTTATTTCCTTCATTACACTTCATCACAGCCTGTGTTAATTTGTGCATACCATCTCCCCTACTAAAATGTAGATTCTACAGGTTCTTCTTTGTGCTGTTTACAACTGGAACACTACATCAAAAATTAATGATGGGCTATATGGTGACTAACATAACATAATAAAAATTAAAAATTAAAAAAAGATAAAAGAAAAAAACAACTGGAACATGAGCTTCTAACACATATTAGAGGCTCAAGAAATACTCATTGAAAGAAAAATTAATATATCTACTAATCAGTCAAGGACCCCTTTTATTATTTTTCTCCATGCATTGTGATTTTGAAAGATTTTTCTATAAAACTAATAAAGTAAAAATTTACCCATTCCTCCTTTTCTTTATTACTCAAAGATCTATTCATTTGCCAAAGCTTCTGATCAGCATGAGATAATCTGTTGTTACCAAGCTGAGATGATAAAATTCCAGTTCAAATTAACTAAGAGCCATTTCAGCTGTAGCTGTGCAGGCATATTGTAGGGAAGCCTACAACTGTCACTAACCTTTTTGAAATGCTGAAAAAGCCATGAATTTCATAACTATCTTGGCAAACACTTTGGTCTGTTGTTGAAGAAGAATAAAAATTACATTTCTAATCAAGGACCAAAGTCAGAGATTTTAGAATTATTTCCCCTTCTTGCTTATCTTCATCTGTAAAATGGATATTCTAGACAGGGCTAAGAGTACTTCTGTCTCCCTTTAATGGCCTGTGTTTCTCCCTGCTGCCATCATGGAGTCTGACTGCACATGACTGAGAGGGTAAAATGGGGTATTACTGAGATGCAAAGGGATCTGAGGGACTTTCAGACACAATAAATACTCATTCATGGTCTAAGAAGCTTATAATTCCACTCCAGCTGCCTTTGGGAGGGGGGCTTCCCACTGTTTATATACCAAAATATTGTGGAGTAACATAAAACTTGCCTTGCCTACTCAAAACACTATGAATCCTGCATCCATTTCTTTCTAGTTTGACAAAGTTTCTGGTTTGACAAAGATCCCTAAGGAGCCAAGACACCCCCAACAAGACTAGCAATGAGCGGCCTGAACACAGCTCAGAGGAAGTCCCTCAGAATCCTGGTAAATTTAAGTCTTCCTGTAAGACACTCATATACTTCCGAGGACAGGTTTGCAGACAGAGCAGAGCAGGTTTGCGGACATGAGTCACACACATCTTCACCATCAATTCCTGCCAAAAAGGTTTTTGTTCTCGTTTACCTCTACAAACAACTTTGTCCATTGATTGTCGAACTTAGTAGTGGAGGAGGTTAGTGGGGTGGGTTCCTCAGGTTGTTCAATAGCATCATTGGTTTTCTCCAGTTAAGGATCAGCTTGAAGCTATGTTCTTTCCTCAAGGGGTAGGGTTTGCCTGTGAACTTTCTCAGTAATATCAGCCTTAGCAACAGCAGCCACCACTATGATAACTTCCTGCCACTTGGTCTTGGGATGGATTTATTATTGTTACAAAAGCTGGTCCAGGAAACCAGAATGATTACAGCCATTTAACTTTGTCATTTCAGATGTGACTACTTTTCTGGTATTAAAACCACTTGCTGCTCTTGGCAAAACTTGAGTATATAATCAGAAATTCGATAAAAATAAGGAGATTGGAGCTAGAAGTCAATCTCCAGCATTGACCCTCCCCTCCTCACACTATCCTGAGCTGTCATGCTCCCCTCAGCTTCACAAAAATGAGTAAGGAGAGGGAAAGGAGAAAGGAAAAGTAGAGCCAAAGAGTGGAGTAATAATGGAGAGTAATGACTATCCTCAGTTTGCTTCCAAAAACATGGTGGAAGTCCTATTTTTCTCCCAAACCAAGACCTACTCAAAGCAATCCTGCCTGCAATGAACAGATAGCAACATTCCTATTTGTATAAGTTAGTGCCAACTGTGAAATTCAGTTCCTGGCTTTCTTCTCAGTTCCATTCCCACAGTCGATTCGAAGGGACACAAACTTTTGTGTGTTGCTACACCGTGGAGCTTAGCAAAAGAAAAGGAGTGGAAGTCTGTTGAAACAAGAAATTGTGGAGGCCAGGAAGAGAGAGAAAGAAAGAGACAGGGAGAGAGATTTCAGTGTACTCTATTTTTATCCTTCTCCCCACCATCAGCTCATTCAGAATAAGCGAACTCTATCTACACACCCACACTGAAAGGGCCTGTGGTTAATTAACATAGCTGAGTGTAGCATGACGTTGGTACTTTTAAGGCCATAAGTTTAATTTCATTATGGGCCAGGATGCAGACTGTACCCCCCACCAGAACGTTCCTCCTCACAAATGCACAGCACAGATAACAAAGCCAACCGGAGAGAGGAGAGACAAGGTCAATTCATTCTCACTCCTAGATAAATAATTCAAAGATGGCTTGCTACTGATGTGAATCTGAAATTTCGGAGGCAAATATGAAGATCTAGTCAAAGAGTACATTTTTGTACATATAGATACCTGAAAGTACAAATATATATTACACTTACAAAGTCATTTCTTGGTTTCAGGTAATCCGTTTGGATATTCTCCTGAATTGTAATAGGATACATTTTCTCGCCACTTTTGCAAAGGTAATGTATTGAGTCAGGGGAGCAGCACACTCAAATGAGGGTAACTACAGGAGGGTTCACAAAGGGACTATTTTCAAGGCAGGGGCAGTATTTAGGCAATGGTAGTGTAAAGCCAAAATCCAGTAACAGTCAGAAGGGGGCAGTTGCCACCCCTGGGCACTAAGGGCTAGAGAAGGGCGCAGTTACAGACAGCAGAAGAAAGCCATCTTGAGAGAAGCAATGGCTTCCCTGCGGAGACACAGCCAGTCCCTGGTCACTCCACAAAAAGGGATTCAAAAGAATTATACTGTGACCTCCTGCAGGCTCTCTCCTTGACCAAACTCACTGAAAACCAAGGAGTAAGAGAAACTGTTGCTGTTTTGGGGACAGAATCATCTCCCAACACAGTGAAGAGAAGGCAAAAGAGAGAGAGAAGGTGGATATGAGTGGCAAATACATCAGTCTCAGGCATCATTCATCAATGATCTTTACACACTTTAAATAAATTTATGTACAACTGTGCAGATTTCCACTTTCCTATGTTATATTATTTTTTCATAACTTGATGATTTCAAGTATTTTTGGCAGTATATCTACACTAAGATATTTTGGTTTGGTTATTGGAAATTCCAACCCTAAAACTAACCATCAGTTAAAATTTCTTTTGAAAAATAAGTAATGTCCTGTTTGAAAAAGAACAGTAATGATGTTAATCAAATTGGTAATGACATTCTAACCTGTTTATTTAAAATGAAAGACAAGCAATCTATGAACATGAAAAAATTTACATATAAACAACCATAATTATAACCTATAAGATTAATACCCTTTTTTTTTATGGCTGCTAATTACATTTTACAATGAGAAAGCACAGTAGCTCCTAAGGGAAAGAGTTGTTATAATCTATCAAGTCACTAGTAGTGTGTGAATTTTTAAGCATAACCACACTGCATATATTCAACCAAAAGTTCTAATAGCAAGTTGGATTTAAAACCTTCACTTTTCAAGGAAGGGACTTTTATATTCCAACTAGTTCTATAGTTCTCCTAATTTATGGTTTCTCCCGACCTTCAATTTTTCCTTATTCAAAAAATAAGTGAACACTATTTTTTTCTAATTTCCGTACATTTCAGTAGACTGAAATTTCTAGAAAATGATAACCAGCGTATATGCAAAATTGCAAACTAAAAGGTTAATTCAATACACACACTTTTTCTGATTAGTGGTTAAATTAAATATAATGTCTTTTTAATGGTTACTTTTTGATTAGTCCATTCAACAGATTAGCTCCCATTATATTCCAGAAACCATGACGGGCTCTGGATATAGGGCAGCAAAGAACACATGGTCCTTCCACTGCCACAAAGCATATGGTGAGATGAACAAGACAGGCATTAAGGAAACAATTACCCGAATAAACATTAAACAGCAATTGTAATAAGCACTGAGAAAGAGAAGTACAGGCTGCAAAAAGTAACAAGGTAACTCGTCTGCTCTGGGGGGACTGGGAAGGCTTCCCTGAGGAAATGACATTAAGCTGACACATGAAAAGTGAGGGGGAAAAGGAAAGGAACACCCAACATCAGCCACAGGTTGTCTCTCACTTCAGCCTTCCTTCAGATGTGTAAATGACCTAATTTGTACAAGTGAGGAAGAGGGGCAATCGACTGACAGGTACTTAATTTTAGAAACTTGTCTCAAGTTGCATAATATTATAACAAAGGCCACCACTCCTCATGCTTTTCACACATACTATTTTCAACCATATGCATAATTTGGGTTCTCCTCAGAACTATTTAAGAAAATAACTATCAGCAAGAAATTTAATTTCTTGAAATTTAATTATCAGCAAGAAAGTGCGTTATGTTCTCATAGATCCTGAGGTATATAAGGGTCAGGAATGAATGAACAAATGAACGGATAGATGGGAAATGAAAGAATGAATAAATCCAGCAAAAACTAAACTCATAGGGAAAAAAAACCAACCTTAATGCAAGGGCACAGGGATGGGGTGGGGGGAGCATACTTTATATTACTTATAAACTCTGATAATTGTTTCTTCTAGGAAAGTAAAAAAGTGATCAAAAAGTAAAAGAAACACTTCACTTTCACTCAAGTAGTGAAGGTTTTGGGATAGGATTTCAAAAGACATGAGAAACAGGTTAGAAATAACCCAGGAGGAGAATAATTGGGGCTTTTTCCTCCTTACAAGACAATATACATTTTCAGCACCTCTCAGGAGGATGAACGAGAAATAAATGAATCTGTCCACCTCTGAAAACTCTGCTCAGTGACCCAGCATCCTGGAGAGACGGAAAATGTCATTCCCTGATTTCATTACTTCTAACTACTTCTACCATGATTCCACTGTATTCCAGAATAAAAGATATCTTCTTGAAAAAACTTTTCATGCAGTTTGGGATTTTGAAATGAAATCTAAGTATTCTTTTAAACAAAAGGTGGGGAAAACTTCTCAATGAGTTCCCTAGGACAGTCAAAACTTTCTGTAAAGAGGTTTTTTTACATGAGTACAAAAAATTGATCAATTATGATTTGTTACGTTAGAAAAAAACAAAATGATGTTGTGGCATGTTCTTAGCATCATTTGCTAAATCACTTAAAAATATAACTCTCCCACCCACTCATCCCTATCACTGCTGACTTAAAACTATCACCTAGCATTTAATTTTCCTCTTCTGCTGATTTTCTTGCTGTAGCAATCACCACTGTGGTTCAATTTTTCCCCCAAGCGTGTCAGCAATAAACCATTAAAAAAATAAAAAGTTAGTAATTATAACCAATGAATTGAAGTCAATAAACCTTAAGCTGGCAAATAGTCCATTTAGATTGGCATTTTATCACTCAATAATATATGATTTGAATCTTGAAAATAAGGTAGAATGTTGATAAGGACATTTGTCTTTGTAAATAGTTTCCCACTTGACAATTTCTTGGATTTTCAGTGATTACGTACATTCACTGATACCCTGGTTTTCAACTGATTATTTATCCCCCAGCTGGCATTCAAGTACTGATTCTGAACATCAAATACCAAATACCACTGGAAATTTTCATTTCCTTTATGTTATCTAAGCTAGTGAATTCAGTATTTTAGAATAGGGTGCATAAGAGGTTAAAGGTCTTAACCACAGCTCCATTTACATAGGGACAAAATTCACCACATTCCAAAGACCAAATAGTTGATTTCATAAATGGCCATCATTGGATAATAGCAAAAGTAGATGAAAGAAGGTAAATGAGTCATATTCTATTATTCCACTGTATATTGAAGAATGTGCCAAGCACATGTTCCTCTGCCAAGCAACATCATTATCATCTTAGTATCCAAAGGGCAGCATATTAAGTTTCTCCAAAGTGTACTAATTAGCCCTTTTATTACCCTCTCTGCTGCATCCATAGAGGAGAGCTAGCTTACTGCTCTTAATAAACCTCCTTTACGTGTCATATCCCATATGCACACCTAACTAATGAAACTATGTGTGCGTGTGTACGTATGTGTGTATACCTATATATACACATGTGTGTTTGGTTGGTTTTGCCAACATTTATTTAGCAGGTTGTATTGGCCAAGAACTTGCTAAGTGCTCCCTCCCAATTTTATGGGTGAGAAAACTGACCTGGAAAAATTAAATAACTTGCCTGAGGCTGAATAATTTGTAAATGGGAGAATGGGATTCAAACACAGTCAGTGTGGATCTTGACTCGTCTCTCAAACACCTCTACCCTCTACTACCTCAGGTCTATTTAAAAATGTTCTTTCTTCAGTAGCTTTGCCTCCCATGAGTGCTCATATTCCTAAAAATGCAACCACAGTTTCCTGTTCTCACCTTTTCTAATCACATACACCACCCTCTCAGGGTCTCAGGCCATGATTCAGGTAGAGCTCGGACACTACCATCACCAAGTAGGTCATCACAGTGAAAAGGAAAAACGAACATTTCCTATAAGTAAATATGATCTCCTTCCTTTGGTTTCTACCAATTGCTACAGTCCCTTATGTAGAGGAAGGTTTCCTAGCCCAGCTGGGTACCAGCAAATTGGTCAAAGACAGTGTGGGCATAGGTAGAGTTTGAGTACTTTTGGCAGCAAACACCCAGGTACACAAGGGCAGTCAGGAGCTGAGGCCCAAAGACCAGAAAAGCATGTGCAAAAACAACAGGGGGTGATTAGCAGAGGCGGAAATCAGAAAAGGTAGAAGGAGACTGAAGGGTATTCCAAACACAGGGGACAATACTTGATAGAAACCAACATATAAAAGAATATGCTTAGGAAAATCAAACGATTCAGTGGTCTTTGTACAAAGTATTCATGAGCCTAGTTCGGTCTGGTTTCGTTCATTTGGTTTTGGTTTTCATTTCAATAAGCATTTGTTAATCATCTACTATATGCCAATAATCTTACTTGACTTCTATGAAAAATCACTCTCCCAATTTTCTTCATAAATCTCTATATCCTTTGTTGGCAATTATTCTTGTGTTTCTTCCTTTAGTTGTTAGTCTTCTTTAAGATACAATCGACACTGTCTTTTCTTTTCACTTGACAACCACTCCAGATCTGTCCATCCAGTATAAATCACTTTTCTGAGCTCCACACCTTGTCCCTGAAATATCCAGTGTTTCCAACTTGTATGTCAGAGCATGTCCCAAACTTATTAGATCTTTACCAGCATAAACTAGAAGCCAACTGGTATACCAAAATTCTCAAACCACATCAAGCTATTCAGCCTGATTTCAAATCTTCAAATTACATACTTTATTGTTTGTAACAATTTGTAACTACAAGGATACTGAGTGATTTCCTCCTACAGCATACAATGCAGGACTTTGGTCTACCTTGTCTGGCCTTCATCTTTCCTATGTCTTTCAGTGGTCAGATTAGCCACCATAAATAAAGACATTTTAAAAAATAAATTTAGGTTTGGGGCACCTGCGTGGCTCAGTGGGTTAAGCCTCTGCCTTTAGCTCAGGTCATGATCTCAGGGTCCTGGGATCGAGCCCCACATCGGGCTCTCTGCTCTGCGGGGAGCCTGCTTCCTCCTCTCTCTCTCTGCCTAGTTGTGATTTCTCTCTATCAATAAATTAAATAAATAAATAAATAAATAAATAAATTTAGGTTCTAATTTCCTTGAGAGGAAAGAAATATGCTTTGGTATGTGCTTGGCATGAAAGATATATTTACATTCCGAAAGACTGATTCACCAGCATTGACTACAAAATCTCTAGTCCATGAAGTTTTTTCTATAATATTGCTGCTCAGTGTTGTCAGCAAACCCACAGCACAGCATCACCTGGAAGCTGCTTAGCAATGCAGAACCTCAGGCTCCACCCCAGACCAACTGAATAAGAATCTGTATTTTAACAAGATCTCCAGGTGGTTCCTATGCACAATAAAGTTGGAGAAGCACTGCTCTCATCTAAAACATTGAATGTGTACTCAGTAGCCCCGTATTTTCTTTTGAAAATTTTCCATATTATACTCAAAGGGATTTAAATGCATTCATTGCAAGGATTATTTTGGTAGATCTTGATGTTATCATCAGGAGGAGATAGAAAAGTTCCCTCTAAGCTCACTTTATTAAGACATTGGTGCCTTGAACATGATGTTCACTTCCCCTAAGGTAAAAAACATCTCCTAAAAACCCATATATTTCTTTTCAAAAATATCCCACTACTCTCAAATTGTAATCATATTTTAAGAATATTTTGTTTCAATTCTTGCATCAAATGCTGGCATGAAGTTTATTTTCAGTGTCATGGTTAATCTATAGACCAGTGAATAATACATCATGCCGAGTGTTGAGTGTCAGTAAGAGGTTTTTAAAACATATTGCACAATTATTTGAAAATAACAGATGAGCTTTTTGAAAAACAAAAGTTTGACAAATGCTGCATGACTGAAAGTGAAATTTAAGATGCAATGTACCTTGCCATCAATAAACTTCCCACAGCATTCATATGCAACAGGATAATTTAGTGACATACTAATTTTTATCTGATTCTTATTGCTCTAGGAGAACCATGGAAGATTTTTTTTCCTTTTTTTCCTCCTTTTGTGTCTGCCACAAGAGCAGTCAATCCTGTATTCCCTAGAGAATAAACAGGCTTTGTTTTCAGAAGCCTTAGCTTACAGAAGCTGTATATCTAAATTCTCTAGAGAAGGAGAATCACCCAAGGTTTGAAGAGGAAGAATTGGAAATAGTGGGAGAGAGTAGTGTCATGTTCATCAGGGACTCATGAAGATCTTCATTTTTCTCCCTTCTAACATCTGAGAACCCAGGAACCTCATCAAAGAAGACCTTTACCTGTGTTTGCCATGGGCGGAACAGGGTCAGTGCCTTTTAATAGCCCATGGGGGCTACAGTGAGCATCTCCATAGCAAACATCTCTGTAGCAACAGAAACTGAAATATAGGCCCCAAATATGACAATGATTGAATTTCTTGACATGCTAGTAAATGTGACTCATTGCCAGAGTTACTTGATACAGAAGAAAAAAGTTGCTTGCACTTGAGTGTTTTTTTTTTAAGATTTTATTTATTTATTTGACAGAGAGAGAGATCACAAGAAGGCAGAGAGGCAGGCAGAGAGAAGAGGGTGAAGCAGGCTCCCTGCTGAGCAGAGAGCCCGATGCGGGGCTCTATCCCAGGACCCTGAGATCATGATCTGAGCCGAAAGCAGAGGCTTAACCCACTGAGCCACCCAGGTGCCCCTACACTTGAGTTTTAAAGACCAAATATATTCCTTACAACTACTACTCTATCACAGAGTAGGCTTGTGAGCTAAGACTCTGGAATACACTAGCTCTTTAGCAGATTCTAGGAAAGTACATTGTACACAGTAGATGATCCATATATGTTATTGATTAACTACCTAGTAGTGACTGTAAAACAACTCAGGAATCCTGACTTTTAATATCTAAATCTACATGCTAAATCTAATATCTAAATCTACATATCTAAATCTAAATCACTGCTTCTCAAAAGCTTTCCACATTTTTGGTGCTTAAATGAAAATATACTTTTTTTTTTATGAAGAGCTGACTCCTTTTTCATAGACCATAACTTAGATATATGAAGACATTTATTGTCTTTCCAATTCTCTCTAATTTTCTAAATAATCTAAATATGTAAATGTTTTCATGATGGTTTTCCAGAGAATGTATGTAAATATCATTGGACTCTTAGACGCAGAAAAGAAAATAAAACCTTTCAGACACTTCTGTCTTGAAAAATTCTACTACTTCAACCTCGAACTTGATGAGACTTACATATTGCTTTTTAGAAGCCCTTTATTTTTTAATTTTAAGGAATAAAATTTGAGAAAGTTTAACTTAAATAGTTTCTAATGTCATTTAAGAATATAATCCACCTTAGGATGCCTGGGAGGCTCAGTCAGTTAAGCCTCTACCTTCAGCTCAGGTCATGAGCTGGGGATTCTGGGGTCCAGCCACATTGGGCTTCCTGCTCAGCAGGGAGCCTGCTTCTCCCCCTGCCTCTGCTGCTCTCCCTTCTTGCATTCTCTCTCTCCCTCGCTCTTTTGTTCTCTCTCAAATAAATAATTAAAACCTTTAAAAAAAAAAAGAAATATAATCTACCTTAATTTACGACTGGGGATAATGAAAATGTAAAGTTTTTTTTTTCTTTCTTAAATAGAGTGGAACAAGTCAGATTCACACAAAGGGAGAGGAAAGAATTAGAAAGATACAGAGATAGGGGGAAAGATTTTTCAATTAGTAATGACACGACAATTTTCAGGAGAGGGGTCAAGAAGAGTGAGAAGGTTAAATACTAGGATACCTGGGTGGCTCGGTTGGTTGACCATCAGACCCCTAGTTTTGGCTCAGGTCATGATCTCATGGTTGTGGGATCCAGTGGTGTTTCTGCTCCCTGTTCTGGGGGAAGTCTGCTGGAGATTCTCTCCCCCTTTCTGTCTCCCTCTGCCTCTCTGCCCACATGCATGCTCATACTCTCTCGTGCTCTCTCTTTCTCTAAAATAAATAAGTAAATCTTAAAAAAAAAAAAAAAAAAAAAAGGTTAACGGCTCCTGGATGGCTCCTCGGTTGGGCAGTTGGCTGCCTTCAGCTCGGGTCATCATCTCAGGGTTCTGGGATCAAGCCCTACATCAGGCTCTCTGCTCAGCCTGCTTCTCCCTCTGCCTCTGACCCTCCTCTCTGTTTGTGCTTTCTCTGTCTCAAATAAATAAAATCTTAAAGAAAAAAAGAAAATCTTGAAAGAAAGAAAGAAAGTTAAATACTGGATGAGAAATCATAATTAAAGTAATAAGTTTAGAGTTTGAGAAGAAGAGGCTTAGTGGAGATAGTAGTAAAGCTTGAGGACTGAACATAAGAAACAGGGAAAGAAACCTGAAAAGAGGAAAGAGAGAAGTGGGAGCCTTTAGCAAGGGAAGGAACAGGCAAAGAAGCCACTGTTTTCTCTCCAAACTTCCATCCTTGCTAAGAGGCTACAATTGACTTAATCATCTGTTAGTCCTCTTTCTGGACTAGTGTAGACTTGGTTCAGGCTAGTCTCATGCTAACTAACCATTCTCCTGGGTTAGTGAGTCCTATCATGTCTAACCATCAGGCAGAGATTATAATCAACACATCTGGACTTACACAAACTTAACTGCATTATTCTGCCCACAGTTTCTGATTAAACATTACCAAATTTTCTTCAAAACTTCCTTTGAGAAAGGAATCCATCAAAATCCTTGAGGAGAATGCAGGCAGCAACCTCTTCGACCTCAGCCGCAGCAACATCTTCCTAGGAACAACGGCAAAGGCAAGGGAAGCAAGGGCAAAAATGAACTATTGGGATTTCATCAAGATCAAAAGCTTTTGCACAGCAAAGGAAACAGTTAACAAAACCAAAAGACAGCTGACAGAATGGGAGAAGATATTTGCAAACGACATATCAGATAAAGGGCTAGTATCCAAAATCTATAAGGAACTTAGCAAACTCAACACCCAAAGAACAAACAATCCAATCAAGAAATGGGCAGAGGACATGAACAGACATTTCTGCAAAGAAGACATCCAGATGGCCAACAGACACATGAAAAAGTGCTCCACGTCACTCGGCATCAGGGAAATACAAATCAAAACCACAATGAGATATCACCTCACACCAGTCAGAATGGCTAAAATTAACAAGTCAGGAAATGACAGATGCTGGAGAGGATGTGGAGAAAGGGGAACCCTCCTCCACTGTTGGTGGGAATGCAAGCTGGTCCAACCACTCTGGAAAACAGCATGGAGGTTCCTCAAAATGTTGAAAATAGAACTACCCTATGACCCAGCAATTGCACTACTGGGTATTTACCCTAAAGATACAAACATAGTGATCCGAAGGGGCACGTGTACCCGAATGTTTATAGCAGCAATGTCTACAATAGCCAGACTATGGAAAGAACCTAGATGTCCATCAACAGATGAATGGATAAAGAAGATGTGGTATATATACACAATGGAATACTATGCAGCCATCAAAAGAAATGAAATCTTGCCATTTGCGACGACGTGGATGGAACTAGAGCGTATCATGCTTAGTGAAATAAGTCAATCGGAGAAAGACAACTATCATATGATCTCCCTGATATGAGGACATGGAGAAGCAACATGGGGGGGTAGGGGGATAGGAGAAGAATAAATGAAACAAGATGGGATTGGGAGGGAGACAAACCATAAATGACTCTTAATCTCACAAAACAAACTGGGGGTTGCTGGGGGGAGGTGGGATTGGGAGAGGGGGAGCGGGCTATGGACATTGGGGAGGGGAGGCGAACCATAAGAGACTATGGACTCTGAAAAACAACCTGAGGGTTTTGAAGGGTCAGGGGTGGGAGGTTGGGGGAACAGGTGGTGGGTAATGGGGAGGGCACGTTTTGCATGGAGCACTGGGTGTTGTGCAAAAAGAATGAATACTGTTACGCTGAAAAAATAAATAAAATGGAAAAAAAAAAAAAAACTTCCTTTGTTCTATGTCGATATGGGTCAAGTATTCAAAAACTTTTTAGAATGCGTATTTTTCTTTCTCATAAGAAGTAAAACCCATCAGTGAAAGGTAAGTTGTCAATTTCCCACTCCCAAACTGTCAAACCTGACTTCCTGGGCACCCATTCCCTCTCCCTTCCTTCTGCTACAAGATGATATACCACTTTTCCTATCTAATATCAAGCTTCAACTTGTGCTCTAAATTGCACATGCAGCAAGCTCTCTGCTCTTAACACGATAGAATATCCCCTCTCTCTAAATCATTAACTTCATACTCTTAACCAGGTCCTTCCCACCTACATTTCTATTTACTCAAGACCTTCCTATTTAAAAAGAAAACATTTTTTTAAAAAGAAAAAAAAATGCAACCATTTCTTTTTTATTTTTTTTTAAAGATTTTATTTATTTATTTGACAGAGAGAGAGATCACAAGTAGGCAGAGAGGCAAGCAGAGAGAGAGGAGGTAACAGGCTCTCTGCTCATGCGGGGCTCGATCCCAGAACCCTGAGATCATGACCTGAGCCGAAGGCAGCGGCTTAATCCACTGAGCCACCCAGGCGCCCCAAATGCAACCATTTTTGAAACTCCCACCCAGCTGCAGTTCTCAAGCTAACTTTGTCTCTCTTTGCAAGTAAACTTTCGAAAATTATCTAAACTTAACCTCTTCATTGTCCTACCTCCCACTCTCTTCTCAGTTTTAAATCTGGCTTCTATCCCAGTGCTCTACTGAAATTGCTGTGGATAAGATCACTAGAACTTTTTGTGTCACAAAATCCAATAGCCAATTTTCAGTCCTCATTTCACTAAAGCCAGCATCATTTTTTTGAAGATTTTATTTACTTATTTAGAGAGAAAGAGTGAAAGAGAGCATGGGAGGGGAGAAGGTCAGAGGGAGAAGCAGACTCCCCATGGAGCTGGGAGCCCGATGCGGGACTCGATCCCGGGACTCCAGAATCATGACCTGAGCCAAAGGCTCAACCAACTGAGCCACCCAGGCGTCCCTGAACCGCATCATTAAAATTTTGACAGTACCCTCCCTGGCTTCTGCACATGCTCCCCAGTTTTCTCCTAGCTCTCTAGATGGTCCTTCTTTGTTTCCTCCTCTGATTCATCTTTCTCTGCCTGGAATTTAAGTGAAGTTCCTTGAATCCTGACCCAAAGCCCAATTTTCTTCACATACTTGCATTCTTACAAAGTGATAACATCCAATCACGGTAATGACTTTGATTACCATCCATATTATTACAATTCCCATTGTTTTATCAACTCAGATTTCTTTTCTAAAATGCAAATCTAACACCAACTGAATAATGGACCTCCACTTAGAAACTTCAAACTTCCCTTAAACTCAATACAATCAAAAAACTAAATGTAAGACTCATGTGTCTGGCCATGAGGGAATAACTGGGATCAGTTGTGCCCACCACCACTGTAAACAAGTAGAAAACTGGACAAACTATATGAAATAACTACTTTAAGACAAGAGGTAATTCAAGACTCTACTCTGAGACACAGAAACAAATGAGTTGAGCCCTATGATAGTCCTGGCTTTCTGTCAGGAGTCACCTTTTGGACTATGGAGTAGGAAGGGTCATGTCAGGCAAGACAAGGTAACCCCACTGAATTGAGAAAACAGTTGAAAGAAGGTAAAGTGACAGAAATTTGTAGGTCAAAGAACAAGAGAAGTGGAAGCCAGGCAGACAAAGAGCCCCAGAAATCTGCAAATGGTTCCTCTTGACTCTTTAGCTAAGTACAAGTACACTGCACACTTTAAATACATTACAACTGTTTTTGTCAATGATACTTCAATAAAGCTGGAGAAAAAAAACAGAAACACACTTTAATACATAAACACAAAGAGGTTATGCAAGCTGGTGCAACCACTCTGGAAAACAGCATGGAGGTTCCTCAAAATGTTGAAAATAGAACTACCCTATGACCCAGCAATTGCACTACTGGGTATTTACCCTAAAGATACAAACATAGTGATCCGAAGGGGCACGTGCACCTGAATGTTTATAGCAGCAATGTCTACAATAGCCAAACTATGGAAAGAACCTAGATGTCCATCCACAGATGAATGGATAAAGAAGATGTGATATATATACACAATGGAATACTATTCAGCCATCAAAAGAAATGAAATCTTGCCATTTGCAACGATGTGGATGGAACTAGAGGGTATCATGCTTAGTGAAATAAGTCAATCGGAGAAAGACAACTATCATATGATCTCCCTGATATGAGGACATGGAGATGCAACATGGGGGGTTTGGTGGATAGGAGAAGAATAAATGAAACAAGATGGGATTGGGAGGGAGACAAACCATAAATGACTCTTAATCTCAGAAAACAAACTGGGGGTTGCTGGGGGGAGGTGGGGTTGGGAGAGAGGGAGGGGGTTGTGGACATTGGGGAGGGTATGTGCTATCATGAGTGCTGTGAAGTGTGTAAACCTGGCGATTCACAGACCTGTACCCCTGGAGATAAAAATACATTATATGTTTATAAAAAAAAAAAATTGGAAGGGGAGGCTAACCATAAGAGACTATGGACTCTGAAAAACAACCTGAGGGTTTTGAAGGGTCAGGGGTGGGAGGTTGGGGGAACAGGTGGTGGGTAATAGGGAGGGCACATTTTGGATGGAGCACTGGGTGTTGTGCAAAAACAATGAATACTGTTACGCTGAAAAAATAAATAAATTAAAAGTTAAAAAGAAAAAAAAACACAAAGAGGTTAAAAGTAAAAAAAAATTAAAAATATATACCATTGAAACACTAATCATAAGAAAGCTAAAGTGGCAATAATTAGACAAAGAAGACCAGAACTAAGGAATACTTTCTGATAAAGAAGGACACTTCACAGTGATAGAAACATAATAAAAAAATAACAATCCTCCATTTATATGAAATTAAGTATAGAATATAAAATGTATGAAGCAAAACCTGACAGACCTCAAAGGAGAAGCATATAAATCTAAAATTATAATTGGAGATTTTATCACTCCTCTTTCAGGAACTGATAGAACAAGAAGACAGAAAATCAGTTAGAATACAGAAGATTTGCATAATACGATCAACCAAGCTGACTTAATATACATTTATAAAACACTCTGCCCAACAAACAGCACAATACATATTCTTTTGAAGTGTGCCTGAAGTACTAAGATAGACCATATGCTGGGCCACAAAACATGTTTCAAAATTTTTTAAAAGGCTGAAATTATATCAGGTCTGTTGTGTGACCATGATGATATTAAATTAGAAATCAATAATGGGCAGATACCTGGTAAATCTCTCAAATAAATTAGATACTTAAGCACATACTTATAAAGAACTCATAGGTCAAAGAAGAAATCTAAACAAAAATTTGAAAACATTTTCATTTGAATATAAATAATAACACAACAGATCATAATTGGGGGGGGGTACAGATATAGCAGTCCTTAAGAGAAAGGTGTAGTTTTAAATGACTTAAAAATTAGAAAAAATAAAAGTACTAAATCAATTAACTGAGTTCTGGCCTTAAGTTACCATAGAAAAGAAAATTAAAACCAAAGTAAGGAAAGAAATAACAAAGATATAAACATAAATCTTTGGGTATAAAAATAGAAAGCAAATAAAGATAATCAATAAAATCAAAACCTATTTCTTTTTAAATCTCCCCCAAATTGGGGCGCCTGGGTGGCTCAGTGGGTTAAAGCCTCTGCCTTCAGCTCAGGTCATGATCCCAGGGTCCTGGTATGGAGCCCAGCATTAGGCTCTCTGCTCAGCAGGGAGACTGCTTCCCTTCCCCTCTCTCTGCCTGCCTCTCTGCCTGCTTGTGATCTCTATCTGTCAAATAAATAAATAAAATCTTTAAAAAAAAAAACTCCCCCAAACTGATAAACTCTAGCTATCCTAATTAAGATACTACCAATACCAATTACCAGTATCAGGAATAACTAAGAGAATGTCATTACAGATTCTATAGACATGGCAAGGATAATAAGGAAATATTATGAACAACTTTATACAAATAAATTCAACAATTTTTTAAAAGATTGTATTTATTTGAGAGAGAGAGAGAGAATGAACAGTGGGGTATGCTGAGGGAGAGAGAGCGAGAGCAAGAGAAAGAGAGAGAGAAGCTGATACCAGCCAGGAAGGCTGCTGTAAGGCTCCATCCCAGGACCCTGAGATCATAATCTGAGCCAAAGGTAGATGCTTAACTGACTTGAGTCACCCAGACACTCCTAAATGCAACAATTTAGATGAAATGCAAATTCATAAATTGAGGACACAAATTATTTTTTAAATTTTAATAGAAAACTTGAATAACACCATATATATTAGAGAAATTGGATGTGTAATTAAAAGCTTTGCCATAAAGAAAACTTGAGACCCAGATGGCTTCAACAGTAAATTCTTTTAAACATTTAAGTAAGAAATAAAACAATTATACACAAACTCTTTCAAATAATGGAGAGAGATGGTACTGATTTAATGAGGACAGCATTATCTTGATACCAAAACCAAAGACATCAAGAAAACTACAACTATTGTCTAATATTCTTTATAAATATTTTTGTTTTTATTGAATCAAAATTCACATACAGTGAAATGCATAGATTTTATGTGCAAAATTAATAAGTTTGACTTACCTCTCATACAATATACAAATGTATACCTCTGGTTAACAAATACTGCAATCAAAATAATATACATTTCCATCACCCAGAAACTTTCCTCAGACCCCTTCCTGATAATCCCCACTACCCACAGATAACCACTGTTCTAATTCAAATCATTGGATTAGTTTTACCTGTCTTTGAGTTTCAAATAAAAGAATCACACAGTATTTATTGGGTTTTTTTGTCTGAATGGATATACGACAATTTGTTTCTCTAATTTCTCTTAGAACGGGTTGCAATTTGATGCAAATTTCCTTAACAAAATATTAACAAAACAAATCCAGGAATATATAAAAATAATAATAAACAGTGACCAAGAAGGTTTATCCCAGGAATACAATCAATTTACAATATTAACAGGATAAACAGAAAACCATAAATCTAAACCATACAATCATTTCAATTGATGTAGAAAAAGCATTTTAAAAAACTCAACACCTATTCAGGATATAAAGAAAAATAAATATGTGATTAAATAAATATATAATAAACTCTCAGAAAATTATAACTAGACAGAAACCTTCTCAACATAATAAAGGATGTCTGTTCGAAAAATATATCTAACATTATACCTGGTGCTGAGAGCTCAATGCTTTTCCCCTAAGAGTATGTACAAAGCAAAAATGTCTATTTCACTATTTCTATTCCACATTATATTAAAGCCTAACCAATATAATAGAATAAGCAAAGGATAGATAGACAGATAAATACACAGATTGGAAAGGAAGAAGTAACACATGTGTTTACTTGCAGACAACATAATCATCTACACAGAAATCCTAAAGAATCTACAACAAAGCTAATAAAATCAATAGGTAAATTGAGCAATATCACAGGATATAGTCGTTATAGAAATTACACCAACAAGCTGAAAAATAAATTTTTTATAAAAATATCAATTATAGGGGTGCCTGGGTGGTTCAGTGGGTTAAAGCCTCTGCCTTTGGCTCAGGTCATGATTCCAGGGTCCTGGGATGGACCTGGATGGACCTGATTCCATCAGGCTCTCTGCTCAGCAAGGAGCCTGCTTCCTCCCCTCTCTCTCTCTCTCTCTCTCAGCCTGCCTCTGCCTACTGTGATTGCTATCTGTCAAATAAATAAATAAAATCTTTAAAATATATATATATCAATTATGATGGCACTGAAAAACAAATACTTAGGGATAAATTTAACAAAATATATACAAAAAATGAACGCTGAAAACTATAAACATTGCTGAAGAAACTTAAAGAAGGTATAAGTAAATGAAGGAACACGATGTGTTCATTGACCAGAAAATTCAATATTGTTGTGATATCAATTAACCCTAAATTGATGTAGAAGTTCAATGCAATCTTGGGAGGCTTTTTTACCGAAGTCAACAAGCTGATTCTAAAATTTATATGGAAATGAAAAGAATCTACAATAGTTAAAATAATCTTGAAAAATAAGAACATACTTGCAGAATTTGAAGATTTACTATAAAACAGCAATGATCAACAAAGTAAAATATGGGCATCATGATAAATATTGAGAGGAAGGACTAAAATACAGAATCCAGAAATAGTAGGTTGAGTTTCTTTAAAGGTGCCAAGACCGAAAAGAGAAAGGATAATCTTCTCAATAAATGGTGATAGAACTGAATATCCCTACAGGAAAAAAGTAAACCTCAATCTTACACCATCCATAAAAATTAACTCAAAGTTGTTAATACACTTAACATAAGTGATAAAAGTATAAAGCCACTGGAATAAAACAACAGAAAATCTTCACAGAATTAGGTTAAGCAAATTTAGATAAAAAGACAAAAAGCACAGTCCATTAAAAAAAATATGTTAGACTTTATTATGGTCTGAACGTTTGTGTCCTCCCAAATTTCATAAGTTGAAATCTCAACCCCAACAGGACAGTATTTAGGAGATGGAGCAACCGAGAGGTTATTTGGTCAGAGGGCATGGCCCTCATAACTGGGATTATAAGACCGCAGAGAGCTACCTCATCCTTTTAGTAGGAGATATTACCATCCAGGAAGCAGTCCTCACCAAATAATGAATCTGCTAGCAGAATGACCTTGGACTTCCCACCCTTCATAACTCTATGAAATAAATGTTTGTTGTTTATAAACTCAGTTCATGGTATTTTTTTATAGCAGTTCAAATGCACTAAAACAGACTTCATCAAAATTCAAAATTTCCCCTCTTCACAAGGCATCATTAATAAAATTAAATGACAAGTCATAGATTGGGGAAAAATGTTTGCAATAGATATCTGACAAAAAACTTTCACTCAGAAATTTTAAAAGCCCTTAAATGAATAAGAACACAAACACCCTAATTTTGAAATGAGAAAGAGTTGAAGAGAAATTCAGAAAAGAAGATATTCAAATGGAAACTCTTTAGGGAGATAAAAATAGAAATTATAACCATTGAGGTATCATTACTTAGCCACTAGAATGGCTAAAGGTAGAAATTGATAATACCAAGTGTAAACAATGATGTGGAACAATTAGAATTCCCATATGTTGCAAATCAGAGTGCAAAATGATAGAAGCATTCTTGACAATAATTTGGCAGTTTCTTTACTACATAGACTATATATGTATATGTGTACATATTTGTGTATGTATTATATTTATATAATACATATTTATAAAAATTAAATACATGCACATACCATACTACTCAGCAATTCTGCTACGAAGTATATTTATCCAAGAGATATAAAAGCATATGTTCATTATGGAAGCAACGCCAGTGTCCATTAATGGATGAATGGACAAAGAAGGTATGATGATATACACACACAGTCCACAGACAAACAAAATGAAATATTACTCAGCCATAAAAAAGAATGAAACCTTGCCTTTGAAACAACATGGAGAGATTTAGAGAGTATAATGCTAAGTGCAATAAGTCAGTCAGAGAAAGACAAATACCATATAATTTCACTCATATGTAGAATTTAAGAAACAAAACAAAGAAAAAAGAGACAAATGAGAAAAAGACTCTTAACTATTGAGAACAAATTGATGGTTACTAGAAGGGAGGTAGGGGTAAGGGGAAGGGAATGAGTGAAACATGTGAAGGGAATTAAGAGCACACTTATTTTGATGAGCACTGAGTAATGTATAGAATTGTTGAATCACAATATTGTATACTGAAACTAATATAACACTGTATTTTAATTATAGTAGAATCAAAAATATAAATAAACAAAAAACATACATACACACAAAGGCTTGGACACAAATGTTCATTGTAGTTTTATTCATAATAGCCAAAAATTTAAAAAAACCTAAATGCCCATCAATAGATGAATGGATAAACAAGCGGTGGTACAGCAATAGAATGGAATACAAGTCAGTGATACAAAGAAACAAACTACTTATACACATAATAACATGGATGAATCTCAAAACCCTTATATGGAACAAATGAAGCCAGACCCAAAAGACTGCATATACTATGGTTCCTATTTTTGAAATTTTAGAAAGACATATCTAATCTCTAGTAAGAAAGCAGATCAGTGATTGGCTGGGGTCTGGGAAGAGTGTGACTACTGTGAAGGGCAAGAAGAAACTTTTTAGATGATGGAAAAATTCTCTGTTGTGAGGTGCCTGGGTGGCTCAGTCCTTAAGCGTCTGCCTTTAGCTCAGGTCATGATCCCAGGGTCCTAGGATGGAGTCCCTGCATTGAGCTCCCTGTTTGGTGAGAAGCCTGCTTCACCCTCTCCCACTCACCCGCTTATGTTCCCTCTCTCGCTGTGTCTCTCTGTCCAATAAATGAATAAAATCTTTGAAAAAAAAATTCTCTATCTTGACTGGTGGTGATTAAACAGGTATATACACTTGTGTCAAAACCCACTAAATTAGCCATGTAAAATAGGTTCATGTTATTTTACATAAAAATTACTTAAAATAAGTGCATATTATTATATGCAAATTATTATTTAATAAAGATGGTTTTTAAAAAATCTATGCACAGCTTCTCCCTCCACCCTAGCCCATACCCTTCAAAACCAAGTCCTTTCTAAGTTATTTGAAACCTTGGTATCATGCTTTCCCACTCCCATCTCCCTCAACATATAATCATCATGTTATCTTTGCTTTCAAAATATCTGAGTCTTGATACATTTTATCTCCACTGGTGCTTCTACTATTCTACATTAACTCTCACCGAGATCTATAAGGCATCTCAGCAGTGACTCCTGTGTCCTTCTAGTGTATTTCCAATGCTCTAATCAATATAGATCTGATGATGACAGCTTTTTAAAAAATTGTGCAGTCTTTACCATGATCTAAAAGTCCTTGTGCGGCCTAGTCCCTGCATATCTCTCCTATATTTCAGTCATCCTATAGGTCTCCACACTCTAGCCACAGTGACTTTCCCTTCAGTCCTCAAAGGGACAATGTTTCTTCCCTCTTTAAGGCCTTCTCCTGCGTTCTATGCTCATATACCCCCATCACCTAAATCCTCCCTCATCCTTCAGAACTCTGTTCAACATCACTTCCTCAAGAAACCTTTCAATGGTCCCTCATAGCACTCAAGAGTTTCTCCTCCATAATACCTACTTCTATTGGAATTATATTATTTGTATAATTTGCTGTTTAATTTCTATATCCCCTGTAGAATTTAAAGTTCACAAGAACAGTGGCCCTGTTTATCATACTTACCACCATATCTCCAGTACCTAGTAATAAAAAGTCCAACAAACACGAATAAGTGAATGAATGTAGCCTACAATTAAGAAAAAATAAGACTAAGTCAGCCCACAATAATAAAATAAAGTGTCAATGATGACCTTCTCTGAGAGTAAGTAGCTTCTTTAATCACTGACATTTTGTTTCTAAAATGATCACTGACATTTTGTCTCTAAAATGAGTCCAGAGGGACCAAGAAATCAGAGTAGAATAAACAAACCTATAAAAGGTGAATGTCATTTTATCTTTAAGGACTTATTCATTGTAGTCTCTGTTTTAAAATTTAAAAGAGATAGACTCATTACCTGGGATGTGATAGTGTACATCAAGAACAATAATAACTAAATGAATGTAAATATATAAAATAAATAATATATCATATATGTATTGATGCATGTATTCATAATACTACTCAGAAATTCATTGGTCACCATTGGAAGTTGCATGGGTACCAAATCATTACACTAAAAATTGATAATAAATGGAGAGAAAATCAAATACTTAACTTGCCTTTTCAGTAGTTCATAGTAATTATGTAGTGAATGAGAGAAAGTTCTTTATAGAAGAATTCCAACTAGGAGTGCCTGGGTGGCTCAGTCAGGTAAGAGTCTGTCTTTGGCTCAGGTCATGATCTTGGGGTCCTAGGATCAAGTTTTGTGTCAGGCTCCCTGCTCTGTGGGAAGTGTGCCTCTCCCTCTCCCTCTGCCTCTGCCCCTGCTTATCTTCTCTCTCTGACAAATAAATAAATAAAATCTTAAAAAAAAAAAAAGCCCAACTAATAAGTACAGAAAGAATTATTTCTATTATGAGGACTCCCAAATTTGTTTACTACCTTTAAGTCTACTTTGACTTGGTCTCTCCATAAGACATTTCAAACAGCCCATCCTTATGGCAAAATAAGGGTATCTTTCTTACTTCCAAGGACCTTCTAGGCCAATGGATCAGTAAGCTGATACTTGGTTTGTATGATGATGATGATACACATGATGAAAGACTCAACATAAAAGTTTTGGAATATTCTGTGGAGAATGTTGAAGGCCAGCACTAAGACTTTGTGCTTAATTTGGTAGGTGATGGGGAACCACAAGAGATTTTCTTTCTTAGTAATGGCATGACATTATTAGAGCTGTGCTTCATAAAAATAAATCTGGCAGCATATTTTAAAATAGACTGGAGAAAAGAGGGACTAAAGGTGGGGAGAGAGTTGTGAAGTTACTGCAAAATTTAAGGAGGCTGTCATAATGGCCTGAAGTGGGGTGATAGCAGTGAGAATGGCAGATTCAGAAACCAGAGGAGAAGTATAATTAGACAAAGTCTAACAGTTGTGATTAAAAAGGAAAATCATAAATGTATAAAATGATACTCACAGTGTTATGATTAATGAATGACTTGTGATAATAATAATAATGACTGTCAGGATTTGGTTTGCAAGCTCCAAACAGTCAAAAATCCATAGTTGGTAACACAGGGTTGGTAAAATGCTAAAAAACTTAGCATCAGAGTCTAACCAAGTACTAGAACCCACTTGAGTATTTAGAACAGAAAAAAAGGAAGGAAATTCATTACATAGGTGACAATGAGAGGAAAAAACCCAGAGGACGGTGAGACCGCTTGGTTGGCGACCACCATGCCTAAGCCAGACTGAGGGGGAGAAAGTGAAATGACTAGAGCCAGAGGCTGGGGTCAACCAATAAAAGCTGAACTCTTGGCAAGTCTGAGACTTCTGAGGAGACAGTATCAACATTAACCATATGACTTCAAGGCAGAGATAAAAGAGGAGAAATAATTAGAAATCATTTTCCTTTCTATCCGCCAATTTCCTACCAGTGCCCTGCATTAACAAAGATCAGCTGGAAGCTTGCTGATGGGGGAACCACAGAAATACGGACTACAGGGATCAACCTCTTATAACATAGGGCAAACAAGAGGGTGGGTGAAGCACGGATATAAAAGCAGATAGACCTAAAGCCAGCACAACTATATAACTTAGGGTGAAAGCTTTCAAATTATCAGCCTAAGAACAGACATACAAGTATAAAATCAAACAAATTAAGCAAATATTCTGTAATCTTAAATTTGAATTGGAAATGTCAGTCTACACTGATGATTCCTTTTATTTTTAAAAATGCATTTCCTAATTCTGTTTACTGAAAATGCTAAATGCAATGACCGTGCAATAGCAATGAACTCTCCTGGCACTCAGATTGTGGTCTCTAACTATCATTCCTCACGGAAGTGAAGAAGGGTCCTTCTAGGAATCACTGATCTAGGTACACAGCAAGATGAACCTGAAACAGCTATTGTGCCACAAATCAAGGATATTATCAAGAATTTATAGGGTTGGGGGCACCTGGGTGGCTCAGTTGGTTGAGCAACTGCCTTCCGCTCAGGTCATGATCCTGGAGTCCTGGGATAGAGTCCCACATCGGTCTCCCCGCTCGGCTGGGAGTCTGCTCTTCCTCTGACCTCTCCACTCTCACACACTCTCTCTCAAATAAATAAGTAAAAATTAACAGTGTTTTTTTTTTAAGATTTTATTTATTTATTTGACAGAGAGAGAGATCACAAGTAGGCAGAGAGGCAGGCAGAGAGAGAGGAGGAAGCAGTCTCCCTGCGGAGCAGAGAGCCTGATGCGGGGCTCGATCCCAGGACCCTGAGATCATGACCTGAGCTGAAGGCAGCGGCTCAATCCACTGAGCCACCCAGGCGCCCCAAATAAGTAAAAATTAAAAAAAAAAAGAAAAAAGAATTTATAGGGTTGTATGAAAGGACACTGGAGTCATTATGAAGGAGTTCCTACTGACCTAAAGTGGGACAATTTTCATCAAAAAGAATAACAACTGCAATAAATTAGAACACATTAAAAATATAATAATCCAAAAATAAATTGAACTTAAATCTAATCAAGCCTCTATATCACACTACCAGTTTATATTAAATATGAAAACAGAACAAAAGTTCCACATTTTGAAATACATGAGAAAGAATCAGAAATCCAGTATGTGGAACATTATATAGTGTTCTATGGTGACACAGGTTCTTGAAAAAATCAATGATATTAAAAAAGAAGAGGGGACCCTGGGTGACTCAGTCAGTTAAACATGCAACTCTCAGTCTTGGCTCAGGTCTGGATCTCAGGGTTGTGATTTTAAGCCCCATACTGGGTTCCACACTGGGCATGAAGCCTACTTAAAAATAAAAAATTAAAACTAAAAAAGAAGAAAGACTTAAGGGACACATCAACCAAATGCAATATGTGGATCTTTTTGGATATTGATCCAAATAACCCAACTGTAAAAGACATTTTTAAGACAATTAAGGTAATTTGAATATTAACTGGGCTTTAGATGATATTAAGGAATTACATTAATTTTGTACAGAATGGAAAAAAATAGTTAAGAAAAGAAAAGCCACCTGGGTGGCTTGGTGGGTTAAATGTCCGACTCTTGATCTCAGCTCAGATCTTGATCTGAAGGTTATGAGTTCAACCTCTGCATTGAGCTCCATGCTAGGTGTGGCGCCTACTTAAAAAAAAATTTAAAAAGATAAAAAGTCTTAAGAATAACTTGTAGCTGGGTGCCTGGGTGGCTCAGTGGGTTAAAGCCTCTGCCTTCGGCTCAGGTCATGGTCCCGGGGTCCTGGGATCGAGCCCCGCATCGGACTCTCTGCTCAGTGGGGAGCCTGCTTCCTCCTCTCTCTCTGCCTGCCTCTCTGACTACTTGTGATCTGTCTGTCAAATAAATAAATTAAAAAAAAAAAAAATCTTTAAAAAAAAAAAAAAGAATAACTTGTAGCTTCTCACCCAATGATGGCCAAAGTTGGTGTGGAAAAGCTGGGTCTGAATCTTAAGACATGCAAAGCTTGCTGATTATCAGAATCACCTAGGCAACTTTTAAACATTCAAAATTCCTGTTCTGGGATGACACTAAACAGTTCCTCCAACTAAACTAAAAACCATCCGGGTTTGACTACCATACTATAAGGCAAATCCTACATAAAGACCTTCAAGCTGAGTCATTTTTTTTAATAGCACTGTTTCTATATAGCCTAGAAACCTGCAGCAAGCACACTCTTAAGGAAGCGAGCTGTCTTTATCTGAAACCTCCTTTCAGTGCAGTAGAGTAACAGCAATAATATTTGCTACTTGTTACATGTCTTCTAGGCACTATGTATATCTCTTGCAACAATCCTGTTGCAGTCCTGTTCCAACAATCTAATGATGAAGGGCTAATGTTTGAGCTAGAATCTGTTAGATTCCAAAGACTACATTCTTTCCATGATACTATATAACTTCCTTAGTAACAGGCAGGAAAAATATTCCCTGCCATATGTATTGCATCCTTTGTATCTACATCCAGAATTTGTTCTCCCCCAAAAAATCTCCCCTTGTAAATGGCAGCTGCCATAGCAGAAGACCCAGCAAAGTCTTGAACAATAATTAAAATCTGAGTCAAGGGAAAAAAAAAACAACTGGCAAAAAGAAAACCCCACATGAATTAATGTCCTATAATAACTATATTATCAACATTAATCATATGACTTCAAAATGACTCCTTCACCAAATCCAACCTCATAAATTGGAATTATTTCTTCCTAGAAAGAAATGATGTGTATAAATGTCCATAAGTATGTCATAATTTCATGCATGGTGTATTTCATAACAGGAACATAGATGAAATCAACATTTTCAAGTACTGACATCTTTACTAAATCTATAGAATCACAGGTAAAAAAATATATATATATTCTTGGGGCACCTGGGTGGCTCAGTGGGTTAAAGCCTCTGCCTTCCGCTCAGGTCATGATCCCAGGGTCCTGGGATCGAGCCCCACATTGGGTTCTCTGCTTAGCAGAGAGCCTGCTTCCTCCTCTCTCTCTCTCTCTCTCTCTCTCTCTCTCTGCCTGCCTCTCTGCCTACTTGTGATCTCTGTCAAATAAATAAAATTTTAAAAAAATATATTCTTTCACTTGAAGCATAAACAAGACTTAACACTGGTATTTACCATCCCCTACTATAGCTATTAGCTAATAGCCTTACTTTATGAAAAAAAGATATTCATTTTCTTTGAACTGTTTTCATTTGAGAAAGTAAATTACTGGGCATAAAATCAAACTCCCTGTTCCTTAGAATAATTTTAACCACTAACTTATTATACACTGAAAAATATATACACCCATTGTTGGGTCACAACCCTGGGAGTTCCCTGGTGAAATCTGAAACTGGCCCCAGTACATGGAGGTTAAGAAGAGACCAAAGAAAGAAGTTATCCATTCCAGATTGGCAGGTTAAATAACCAAGGGAACTTACATAGGAGGCCTTGTCTTTGGCAGCCACACAATTCGTAGATCTCCACACCTGTCGCCAAAATCTTAGAAGTTGATACAGAAGCCTTAAGGGGATTCAGCCACATATTCAGTCAAGATGGTCTCGATAACACACTGCTCTCTCAAGACTATGTCCTTGAAACACCTCCCAGTGTGGGAACGGCAGGCAGAGTGTACAGTTCAAGGACAGGGGAAAGGGTGAGGAGCCCCAGTCCAGCTTCTAGATCAACTAGACATCATGTCCTCTCAATGACCTCCTGCAACACTCAAGCAAATTAAATATTCAAGCTAACCAAAAATCAAACTCCCAAATACACTTGTGCTAAATGGCTAAAGATTTCATTTCTCACTCTTATATCCAGACACACCAAGGAACAGTTTGCTGAGAGACTAACCTTAATAAGTGAAAACTGCACATAGTGGGGGGATTAATTCCCAAGCCACAAGAAGCAAAACCAAGGAGAGACTCAATCTGAAGACTAGTCTTGGCAACCATGGATATAGTCATTTTCCTCTGTGCCAGAATCTTGTTAGAGTTTTTTCTCTTCCTAAGCAACACTGTGGACATCTGCTAGGGTGACAGAGAGCCCATGTTCCTCCCATAGAGCTGCTCAGTTTGGCATGGAACCTAAACATTGTTTTAGAATTCATACACTTAGCACAAACCTTATTTGTGAATCTTATTACTTATTTGGGAATCTTATTACTTTTGTCAGATTATTATTATCTCACAAGTACAGCCTGAGACAAGGACTTGGATACAGGTGGTTTTTCCAAAAGGTAAGCCCAGAAAGCAAGAATAAATGACTTTGGAAGATAAGATGGAGAAGTTAGAAGATATATAATTACCTGGTTAGAACAGTGGGAATCTGGGACTCAACTCTGCAAGGGACCCACAGGAACTATATATAATGTGCATCAGAATTGTCCTTTTAAATAATGTAAGTCTAGGACATTTATTGGCCAACTCCCTACTTCATCAGTTGAAAGTTCCTGGCAAGGTCCTGACTGTCCCACACTCCAGATTCTATACTAGACCACTTTCCCATGGCTTGGTGAAAAGTGCTAAGAGTTTATATTTTTAACAACTTGCTGTGTATCCTGGGACCAGACTTGGAGAAGTTCCCCGAGAAATATCTCATATATACTCACAAATCAGTCTGTCTTGGAAATAGTCCAAGGCAACTGCACTGTGCTGGCTCCCACCTATAAACATCCACTACCACCCATGAAGCACTGTAAGGTGGTTCACCATACATGCCTCCGAAGTGGTGCCCACCTTGAGAAAACCAACGTTTCTGTTCTATCAATTCTACCAAATCACTGTCTCCAGTTTCCAGGACCAAGGCAAGGTCCCCCTGTGTTAGCTGTGGTCCCAAGAAGATATTCTGGTGTTTTTGTGGCAAGCACTGGATAGGTCTAGTGCTTTAATCGTGATGGTATCATTGGTGGTTGCATATGTCCAAATTCATCAAACTGCATACATTAAATATATGTAGTTCTTTGTATATCAATTACACCTCAAAAATGCTAATTTTTTTCCAAAAATCCTTCTTTGTAACATATAATAGTACAGAAATATTGACCCCTTTTCTCTAAACTCTGAGAAATTTCTGGGGTAGCCTTTAGCGTGATCATGGTATCAGTTATCCATTGCTATATAACAAATCACCTCAAAGCTCAGTGGCTTACAACAATAAGCATTCATTTTAGTCATGAATCATTACATTAGCAGTTAACTGTACTTAACTCCTTTCAAATTGATTTTGAGTTCTATAGACACAGCCTTTATGCAATTTTAAAAAAAAAAAAAGCACAGTGTATTATTATGAGTTGAAATGTGTACTCACAAAGAAGCTACACTGGAGGCCTAATTCCCAGGTCGTACCCTCCAGTCCCTCAAAATGGGACCATATTTGGTGATAGAGTCTTTATAGAGGTGCCCAAATTAAAATGAGGTCTTTAGGGGGAGTCCTAATCCAATATGACTAATGTCCTTATAAAAAGGGGAAATTTGGACACAGAGACAGACACCCATAGAAGGAAGACAATATGGGGAGACATACACACAGGGATAAGATGACCATCTATAAGCCAAGGAAAGAAGCACAAACCAATCCTCCCTCACAGCCCTCAAAGGAACCAACAACTCTCGCCAAGATCTTGATTTTAGACTTCCAGCCTCCAGAACTGTGAGATAACACATTTCTGTTATTTAATCAACCCAAGTACATGGTAATGGCAGTCCCAGCAGACTAATACATGGCTCAATCAATTTTCTGAATTTGAAAAGCTCTGGTTTCCAGTCAGGATAATTTGGAAGCTGGTCTCCAAGTCACTTCTTAGTAACAAGATTTGGTGGCAGGACAGGAGGTTTGGGTTTAGGAAAAGAATTACAAGAGTAACACATGACCGAGCATGTGTTATCCAAGTCCCCACCATAATGGTGATGCATGGAGAAGCAAGGTTGTCCTAACATGAATATATTCATTAATCCATTGGCCTTTGACCTTCAGAACAGTTGTACCATGTGCAGAAAACCACAGACAACATCCAGATTTCAGAGGAAATTAGTTCCATAATTTTTGTTTTTATATTTAAGATAAAGCCCCAATCCACTTTTTCCTACCTTGAAAAGATGGCTCCCATTTTAAGTAGATCCATATGTAAGGGCCATGGACCTTCAGTTAATGGAGCTTCCTACTCTATGTTACTTTCTCAGTTCTTACCAGCCTATGAGGACTCTAGTTTAACATATCTTACCACCTCAAATTCCTAGATTTAGTCTTACACTATTTTCTTAAAATAATAATGACCTATGTGTTTTTATCCAATCAATTTACCGTAGTTCTTTTTTTAATTTAATTATTTGTGTGTGTGTTTTCCAAAGTTCATTGTTTATGCACCTCATCCAGCGCTCCATGCAATACATGCCCTCCTTAATATCCACCACCAGGCTTATCCAAACCCGACCCCCCAAAACCCTCAGTTTGTTTCTCAGAGTCCACACTCTCTCATGATTTGTCCCCCCACCCTCGATTTCCCCCAACTCACTTCTCCTCCCCATCTCCCAATGTCCTCCGTGTCATTCCTTATGCTCTACAAGTAAGTAAAATCATATAACTGACTCTCTCTGCTTGACTTATTTCACTCAGCATAATCTCCTCCAGTCCTGTCCATGTTGATACAAAAGTTGGGTATTCGTCCTTTCTGATGGAGGCATAATACTCTATTGTATATATGGACCATATCTTCTTTAACCATTCTTCTGTTGAAGGGCATCTTAGTTCTTTCCACAGTTTGGCGACTATGGCCATTGCTGCTATGAACATTAGGGTAAGATGGCCCTTCTTTTCACTACATCTGTACCTTTGGGGTAAATACCCAGTAGTGTAATTGTAGGGTCATAAGGAAGCTCTATTTTTAATTTCTTGAGGAATTTGCACACTGTTTTCCAAAGTGGCTGCACCAACTTGCATTCCCACCAACAGTGTAAGAGGGTTCCCCTTTCTCCACATCCTCTCCAACACTTGTTGTTTATGTCTTACTGATTTTGGCCATTCTAACTGGTGTAAAGTGGTATCTCAATGTGGGTTTGATTTGAATCTCCCTGATGGCTAATGATGAGGAACATTTTTTCATGTCTCTGTTAGGCATTTATATGTCTTCTTTGGAGAATTGTCTATTCATGTCTTCTGTCCATTTTTTGATGTGATTATATTTTTGTGTGTGTTGAGTTTGAGGAGTTCTTTATTGATCTTGGATATCAGCCCTTTGTCGGTAGTGTCATTTGCAAATATCTTCTCCCATTCCGTGGGTTGCCTCTTTATTTTGTTGATTTTTTCCTTTGCTGTGCAGAAACTTTTGATCTTGATGAAGTCCCAAAGTTCATTTTCACTTTTGTTTCCTTTGCCTTTATTCTTATTTCTGTGTATTTTTCAATCCAGAATTTAAAGACGGAATGAATTGGTCCCTTCCACATGACTTTATGTTAAAAGGAGATATGTTGCCTATTTCTTGCCATGTAACTGTCATAATTTAACACTTCCTCCTTTTATCCTTTGTTTCCTGGCACCTGTTACTTATGTTTAATTATGTTTTCCTCCCTAAACCTATGCAACTCTGAACTCTTAAATGCAAAAGAGTGAACAATGTGAATTTAATTTTTAACTGTAATAATGACATTTTTCAAAATGAAGAATGGCACTTTAAATCACGTCATTTATTTTGAATCTGCAGTTGTGGGGGAAAAAAATAGGGGAAAACTAGAATTACTGTGCACTGGAGACAAGTTTTCATTATCTATGGCAAGACACAAACAGCCTTCTCTGGGATACAGCAAATTTGAAGCCTGGAATTTGGATCAGTGTCTTGCCTTGTTAAAGGAAGTGACCAGGGACACAGCTATTTCTCAGAGAATGAAGTTGTAACACCTTGTTTGGTTTCAAAGGGGAAAGGCAAGTCTGCCCTTCCCATGTTAAGCAAAAAAGGCTCCCATCCCACCCATCCCACCTTTTGGTGCTTTTCACTCTGCTCACTCTATAAATTAAAAAGCTATTTTCACTGCATTTTTGTTCCTTTTAACTATTTCTTTTTCTTCTCAAAGCTCTATTCATTTGTTCTTTCATTCACTCATTCATCCCTCAGATATTTACTGAGTACCTATTACATTCCATTCTGCTCAATGCTAGAGACACGATGATAAGACAGACATAGTTCAAGAAGCTTAGACTCCAATGGGCAATATACAGACAACAAACTGGCAACAGCTAAAGAAAGTATAACACACAAAATAAAGAGAATGCAGGATAGGTAACTGAGGAATCATACTTTAGTTGAGGGTCAGAAAGGGACTTGCTGTGGGGGATGGCATTTAAGCCAAGATTTCAAGGACAAGAAAAAGCCTGGTATTGCAAGTACCAGTGGAAAAGGTTTCTACGTGCAGGAAAGAGCCAGTATAAAGGCCCTAAGGAAGGAAGGATAGTGTGGATCCTCTGGGAAACTCCTCTATGACTGCAGTAAATGGATTGACAAGATGAGTCCTAAATGTTTACTAAAGAAAGCAAGACACACAGCATGACTTGTCCCCAGACCCCCATCCCCTGAGGAAGAATCTTGTTATGAGTAACACTGGCATATTTAAAAAATAAAATTAACTCCATAAATCTTGCGAAGTTAACAAAATCAAATAAAGTGACATTTTGCTTTTATTCTTTTTGTTTTATTGTCTTTGATGTGTATGCAAGTGAATAACATGCAAGTCAAAAAGTAAACATTACCTTCTAATGCTGCAAAGAAGTGAAGCCATTTTGCAGTCTATATTGAAATCATTTCGGAGTGATTTATTAGGACATAGGGCTCCTTAAAAGTTCCAGCTAAAAGGAAGGATTTCCAAGGAAAATAGTTTTTTTTTTTAAAGATTTTACTTATTTGACAGACAGAGATCACAAGTAGGCAGAGAGGCAGGCAGAGAGAGAGAGAGGGAAGCAGGCTCCCTGCTGAGCAGAGAGCCAGATGCGGGACTCGATCCCAGGACCCCGAGATCATGACCCGAGCTGAAGGTAGCGGTTCAACCAACTGAGTCACCCAGGAGCCCGGAAAATAGTTTTATTGAGACAGATATGATCATTAAGCTTGGACTTTGGCATCAGGCAAATTCTGGGTTTGTACCCTACTTCCACCGTGTATTATTTATGTGACTTGAATATTATCTCCATTCATCTTCACAGGATTAATCCTTAGCCTCCCCAACCAAAAAGCAGGTTTAACTATGAAGAGTAAATGAAATATATGTGAGGTATTTAACACAGAGCCAGTTACATAAAAATATTGATTGGGGGGCGTCTGGGTGGCTCAGTGGGTTAAAGCCTCTGCCTTCGGCTCAGGTCATGATCCCGGGGTCCTGGGATCGAGTTCCGCATTGATCTCTCTGCTCGGCAGGGAGCCTGCTTCCTCTTCTCTCTCTGCCTGCCTCTCTGCCTACTTGTGATCTCTGTCAAATAAATAAATAAAATCTTTAAAAAAATACTGATTGGGCATTAGCTGCTATTATAATTATATTTTATTAATGATTTCATTCATAAGTAAATCAAGAACTCATTGCTAAGTACATTTGTACTCAGAAAGTTTCATTCCTTAAGGAAAAAATGACAGTACTGAGGGAAAAAAGGATGAAAAAATATCTACAATGTTGAAATAAAGTTATTCAACACTTCGAAGATCAATTTAAAACATAGTCATACCTTGCTATGAATCTCACCTCCATGAAATACTACCTCAACATAAATTCCAATGAACGTGATTTAGACATTAAGCCTGATGTGATTCAATGAAGGAGGTGTGAGAATCAAGCGTATTTCAAGAATGAACTAAAACATTTTGCTTCAAAAGCAAATGCAGCCAAAATAGAATCCAAATTAAAGAAAGCCAAAACAATTTTAAAGAGAAAAAAAATAAAACGAATATTATTCACTTGCTACCATAACATTTCAAAACATTATAACTATCAAAGAAATGCTCATGACATTTCCTGGACTGTTAACTGATAAAGCATTTTCCTACATATGGAAAAAATGTAAAGCTCTTAACTATAAAATGTAGGAAAAACATATATCTTCTAAGAGCATAAAATGTTCAGCTAAGTGAAGAGTCTATCCAAATTTCAGCTAGCTTTCCTCTGGGTCCATTAAATGTGGGTCTGAACTTTCACAAAGATATTGCAACAGGCTAATATTTCTGTAAACTTCAGAAATAATTTTTTAAAAAACATTAAATGGATGATCAACAGAGAAAGTTAGCATGATGAAAATTTAATAGGTAAAGGGGTTTTTATATTTAACTTACCAATGGTACTACATTATATTAAAGAAAATCACTGAATCAGATAAGAGATGTTGGGTTGGTTGAGTTGGGGTTACGCTTTCATGACCTATTTCTAAAATAGGTGAAGGGAAGTTTACTCAGTAAATTAATAGGATGGAAACATTTTTAGAAAATAGCATTTAACCCATTCCAAAAAAGAAAAATTATTTTGAGGAATCTAATATGTCCATTTTCATATAAATAAATGTAAACACTAAGCTTTTTTTTTTTTTTTTTTTTGCTATTCATGAAAGCAGATCCATAGAAATCTCCAACTGAAAATACTCCAAGCAATTCTTTTTAGGTATTGTTTAAGCTATCACATATGTTTGAAAATCACAAGACTAAATTTTGAACTCTTCATAATAAAAATTTTCTACTAATTTCAACGAAGTTTTCCCCTAGCCTAACCTCCAGAAGCAATTGTGTTCTGCAGTTAAGGATAGGACTGGTTCAGGAAAATAGATGAGAAGATTTCACCTCGAGAGTCAGAGTTGAGAAATAAAAAATTTAATAGGTAATTTATTTTTTTTAAAACAAGAAGCAGGGACAAGACTGTTAGAAGTAGTTGGGCACAGAGAACTCTTTTCATCTAGGATTGTGTTTCTTACTCCCAAAGAGAATTTAAATATGACAAAATTTAAACACATGAGAAGGGACAGGTGTTTTGACATGTAACAAGCTTAGAACCTGAGGATTAGTTCTTTTTCCTCTTCAAACTAACTATTCCAGGCACAGTGCTATGCACACCATAGGAATCCCTCAAAAGTTCAGTGAATTCACTGAAAAACAAATTATTCACTAATTGTAGATTCTTCAATGTCACAGCATAAAGACAGAACCAGACAAGAGCACTGAATTCTGAACTAATTCAACAAGCGTCATAAATTATGAAGTGTTTCCACCGATACATGGTTGAGCACGGGTACCTAATTTTAAAATGACTTAGTTATTAAAGGACAAAAATAACACAAATGTCACAGAATTTTCAAAGGAGCTTTATAATTTGTGTAACTTGCTAGAATTGGGGTTATCAAATTTAATATGAACAGCTTTCATCAAATTTGGATTTAATGAATGCAGTTGTGAAATGGGCAAATCCAATATACTGCAAACAGCTCAACTCTTAATTCATTCCACAGATATGATTTACCCCTAATAGCCAGAAGCATCACTTCTAATAGCTCATGTTATGGCAGAATGGATTATGTTGTATTCATTCTACCTCCAGGAAGGAAGCTAGCATCCATAATAGTAGCATTCAACTACGTGTTATAAAGTACAGCCCAGCAGAATCTTTATAACATAAAATGTGAAGATATTTTAAACATAAATTTAGTAGGTTGTGGCAGATCAGAGACTTCTCTCTTTCCACTAAAGGCATATATTTTTTATTCAAATCTTTCAAATCCTAGTACCTGAGGTCAGCTACAAAACTTACCCAGGACTCTGGAAAAATACTTCAACCTCTGTTGTGTACTTCTGAGTCTCAAAACTCACTATTTCTATAAACATGCATGTGCACAGGCAAAGAATGCTTCTCAAAGAGCAAATTTATCGTTCATTTAACATGGAGGATGTGTCTGCATTTGAGACTATACTAGATGTTCCCATCTCCTCTTCTAGACAAATGTGCACTATGCAGCAAAGTTCAAGTTGAAAACGCTGCACGTTCTACCTCTCCTTTTTAATATTTCACTTCTGAGAAAATCCATCACATGTAAGCAATTTCTAAAATATTTGTAATCTAAGGAGGTTTCCAGATCTACTTGGAAAAATGAACAACTGTGTATTAGTTTGACAGAAGGTATGTAAAATTAGATCAGAGAGTAAAAATCACACCATTACAGTGCAAAAAGGTTTCAAGGTCATTGTGAACTCCAAGTTCCAATCTCAGTTCTGATGAGACTAACTGTTTTTGGACAACTTAATCTATCTCAGCCTTGGTTCCCTCGTGTGTAAAATGGGGATAAAGTAAGACCTTTGGGGGAATTGGAGTTTATACACACATACACACCATACGTATATACCATATATATATTCCTCAGCGCAATCTTGAAACCCTACCCTATAGGGTTAATGAAGTTGAAACTACAGGAAATTTGTTTTTTTTTTTTTTTGAAGATTTTATTTATTTGAGAGCGCAAGACAGCACGGGCAGGGGGAGGGGCAGAGGGAGAAGCAGGCTCCCCACTGAGCAGGGTGCCCAATACGGGGCTCGATCCCAGGACTCTGGGATCATGACCTGAGTCAAAGGCAGCTGCTTAACCAACTGAGCCACCCAAAACTACAGGAAATTTAAAGCTTGTTTTTCAGAGACCTATTTCTCCCTAATCAGCTATTGTTTACTTTCAGACCCCACTAACAAATCCCACTAGTTGTCTCTGCAGAAGCCTGGACTGAAGGTCACTGACATGATTTCAGTCTACAAACAAGCAAGGCCCTGCATTCCTTATCAGAGATAATGAGCCCAAGACCCCATCCAGCTGATACCAGCTCTCAGAGCATATGCATAGCCCCTCTCCTTGTCCTCAGATGACCTCCTGACTAATGTCAGGAGCCAGATTTTGCCTCATTTTAATGTTAAGCCTCCACCCGAAAGTGAACATGGAATGTATGTTATTTATATATGTTTGCTCAAGGCACACACTCTATCTTTCTTCATGAATAGTCACAATTTGCCCACCATTTTCACCAATATGTAGATAATCCTAACCCCTATGATTATTAAAAACTTGTCATCCCCCCACCCTCCTTTGGGAATCTAGATTTAAGGCTTGCCTTCTCATCTCCCCACGTGGCTGCTTCTCATGTTTGCATGTTTCCCTTGTCTCCATGACTGGCTTTGCTATACACCAGGCAGAAGAGCTTGGGTTCTATTACAATCCACAGATCAGGCACTCTCTGAATTACAGCTATACATGCATAATAACGTGTGGACATCTCTACAGCCCCATTCCCACATTATATAAGCATTATCTATTCATGTTCTCTCCTCCTCCTTACCTTACAGGCCATTAGAGACAGAGTCTGTGTCCTACTCAATTTTATAACCTCAGAATCCAACACATACTTGGCATCTAGTAAAACCCAATCAACTGCTACTTATACTTAGTGATAGCAGCTGGCTTCTCCTAGATGTTAACATATTTTATTAAGCAGGTCAAGCAAAATGAAGAGTGTTTGTTCTTAACCTATTAAATTTTGTCCCTCTGTTTTTGTTGAACTTATACAGGTGGAAACTTTCATACCTGTGACAATGTTATTATTTTTCTACTTAAAATTTGAAATTTAAAAGTTCCCCATTGTTTTACCATTTTAGGTTCATCTGGGTACCTTTCTAAAAATTTAACAATCTTTGCTATTAAAAAAAAAATAATAGTAACAGAATTGTGGGTCCTGAATTCCAGGTGAGCTTCTTTTTTGACTCAAAATGCAATAAATTTTCTGAGTAAAAATTTAAATAACTGACTTCTGCCTAGGGGCAAGATTCCCCATTTATAATTCTTTATTAAAGAGTAAAGAAATGAAAATATTTTTGCCGATTGTAAACCCATAGGAAAGTTATAGAGTTTGCACTAATTATTCAAATCCATTCCCTTTTAAAAAAATTAGATCTTAATTTTTAAATACTTGCCAAGATTACAGCACCCTATTTCGCACAAATCAGAGTATCTCTGTATCTCTTCCTTCCTGCTCTCTTCCATCTCCAAACTAGTGGCCCAATCCCAATCGGAAGTATAAGCAGCACCTCCAGTCTCCTCGCCACAATGTATGCCCAAAACAGGTAATGCAGCCGAGGTTTCACAACCCTTCATTTGAACCTCTTTGATACCTTCAATGAAGAGCTACAAACCCTTCACCAATTAGCCTTTTCCAAACAAGTGAGGCCTGCAACCTAATCCTCACCCCAACTCCCACCTGCTCTCCTTCTGAAATATTTTTCTCTTTTATATACATATAGAGGACCATATACCCAGAGGCTTGAATATTTCCTGCTCAGACCACCTGTTAGAGTCCTATCTGTTAGCACCCTCCAGAACCTTTATATTCCTGGCAGGGGGCCCAGAAACCTGAGCTTTCACAAGCCTTCCCAGATGTGCATGCACTCAGAGTTGAGAACCTCTGCTCCAGCCCTAGGCTGTGGAGCCCAGACAGACACATTTTCTTCATGGCTTTTCACTTTTATAAATATGCTTTGGATTCCCAATCATCTGCAGACCGCACCACCCCCCCGCCCCCCGCTGGGCCAGTATTTGAATGACTTCATGTTTCAGCACAACTGTGAATGGAGTCACACTTCCATTTCATGATAATTAATATTTAAGTCAATAAAGCAATTATCTCTTGGAATCTGAACTACGTCACCATACATTTTAAAATTTTATTTGCATCACACACATGCACACACGCCAAGGTGATCTGAAGGGAAAACCCAAAGGAAAAAGGTAAAACATCTTTAGCAGGGAAAGCACAGAAGAGTATCAGTCGCACCTACCTGAAATACAAATCAGCTCACACTGTGTTTAACATAAGAAAATCAGAATGTGGGGGCTCAATACAATTAACAGTAACAGTGAGGGTGACAAAAACAATTTGCATTTATTTGGTCCTTACTGACAATGGGTACTGTGTCAAATAGCCACATATATTATTTAATCCTCACAACCCCCCCATTTCACAGATAAGAAAACTGAGGTCCAGAGATGTTGGCCACATGCCCAAGGTCTTACAGATCCTTAATGGCAAAGCTGAGACCCCATGTTAGAGGTGTCTGACCCTAAGACCAGAAACTCAAAGTACTTTGCCATGCTGATCTCCAGTCCATCAGCCACGATTTGGTAGACAGTGAGATAGTAATGTGTTCTCATAATTTCTTGATTGTGAGTTATCCAGGAACATTTCCCATGAAGCAGGACACTACAGTTCGAATGCTAAGTTTGTCAGTACCTGAATGTCTCACAAACCTATTAAGAGTCTCATTTTTTCTTCCACAGGAGAAAGATTACAACATGTAATGTGAGGACATCAGGGCATGAGGCAAATTTTACCAGTCACTGTAAATTACTAGTCACATCGATGCAGTACCATCAAGAACAATGAAGCCACGAGAGCAGCAGTACCAGCAAGTCAGTAGTAGTGAGCAAACTGCCTAAGAGTCAAGTCTAAATAGACTTATTGGTGGAGAAATCCTCCTGGCATACATTCTTCAAGAAACAGTCGCTCCAGACAATGAATATAAGTTTCAGCTTTGGAATCAGTTGCTTGTCTCAAACTTACCATCCTGGAGTTAACTATGAACCCCTCGTCAGCACCATCCACTAATATTTTCCCTTGTCCGCAGCTCATGGAAAGCCCATTTCAGAGTAGATAAAGATTGGGGTACTGGGCAGAGATTTGTGGAAAAAAAGGAAGGCACAAGTCCTTCACTTCAGTCAAAAGTTACAAAGAGGGCAAAAGTCAAAGTGGAGCGGGGAGCCTGCTTCCTCCTCTCTCTCCCTCTCTCTGCCTGCCTCTCTGCCTACTTGTGATCTCTGTCAAACAAATAAATAAAATCTTTTAAAAAATACTTCTGAGGGTTTTGAAGGGGCGGGGGGTGGGAGGTTGAGGAACCAGGTGGTGGGTAATAGGGAGGGCACGTACTGCATGGAGCACTGGGTGTGATGCCAAAACAATGAACACTGTTATGCTGTAAATAAATAAATTAATTAAATTAAATTAAAAAAAAATACTTCTGTATTACAATGCAATGATTTAAATGATATTTCGTATTCCATATTACTATAAGTCTCTATGTTTCTGATTTATCCAGACATCCAGTGCCCCTTATTCTGGTGATGCTATATTAAGTGTCCTTGAATGTCAGACCTTGCCTGGTTTCCATCTTTCCATCTTTCTTTCATGAACACCTAGGACCAGACCTTTGAACTCTACCCAGTTTTAGACTCACCTCCAATCTCCTCTCTCAAAGACTGATCTTGGTTTGGCAAGGAGAGACACTAACCTACCGTTCTCAGAGTCAGTGTCTTGTCACTCCTGCTATTTATTATTAAACCACATCCTTGTGAAAACCAGACATGTGCCTTGAATTGGGCAGAAAAAAAGTTCCCACTCTCCACTCAGTGTTGATAATTTAAGTTCTGCCTTGTTCCTATACTTTTACAATTTGTCTCAGAAGCCATGATCTTCTGCGATCAGAGTCCTGAATTATTCTTACCAGTTCTGACTTAAAATCTGTGACTGCCTGCATGCTAATGGAATTGTTAGTCCAATACTATTCTGTCTATTCCTTGGAATTACAAATATCAACTACTTTGGGGTTGGCTATCACTGAGCTTCCACGACCAGTCAACAATGCTCATTAGACCTTGTTATACCTACAAGATGCCAATGACTGTAACAGGCTGTTACCATCTGTGATTTCACCAACCCCTCTAAATTCTATCCTCAGCCAGTCAGTCTTACTCTGCAACTCTGTCCCTTCCGCAGTATCTACCCTATCCATGCAACTGGGGGATTTCCAGATCCAGGTTATTGCTTAGAAGATTATAGTTACCTTAGGTAGCCTATGGCACTCGAACCTAGAGAAGACACTAGAATTAATATCCAATTAGCTCTTCTAGATCATTCATTCACATTTTACTTAAACCTTAAGCCAGAATATTGCTTGTTTAGTTAGATTAATCTAGCTACATTGCTTTTCTAGGGATGAAGAAAACCAGCAGAACTAAGATCACCAGTGCCCCTTCACAATGAATATAATATTTGAATACAGTATCTTTTTTACTCCCACATATTTTCTCAGGAAATGAAAGATTTTTGCAAGTTACACTCACTTAATTGAATCCATTTTTCTACTTCATCTCTTTCCGTCTTCATAACTACAGTGAGGGTAAATTTTAAGTACAGATAACTCAGAAATCGGAAACAAAAATAAAGACTTTAAAAAGTCTCAGGGCACCTGGGAGTCTCAGTGGGTTAAAGCCTTTGCCTTCAGCTCAGGTCATGGTCTCAGGTCCTGGGATCCAGCACAGCGGGGAGCCTGCTTCCTCCTCTCTCTCTCTCTCTGCCTGCCTCTCTGCCTACTTGTGATCTCTGTCTATCAAATAAATAAAGTCTTTTTAAAAAAAAGTCTCAAAGTCCCCCCAACAATTAATTTTAATTTCAGCAACTGCATGGACTAAAAGTATGCTCACTGTGGATAGAATCTTAATAGGTCACTCTTTCCAATCCTCTGCTTTTATGGCCAAACCAATTTGGTCAGTCATTGGCCCTGGCTAGGCTACAGCACTTACCCAACAATTAATAATTACATGGGGACTCACAAAAATAAACCCATTAGAGTAAAGCAAATATTTTCAGAATCTCCCAGAAGTTGGGCAAAAACCCTCAATACTACTTGACTTATTCTACCATCCTGCAGCAATGAGTAAAGTGAGTATCCACACTAGTACGTGGACAGGTAAAATACCCAAGCTAAATGAAGCACTGTGATCCCAAGAAAGTTAGAACTGTCACACAAGTCAATTTACACACAAGATTAATTGCTCCCAGGGATGCAGAGTGCTTTTCCAATCACAGATCATAACCCAGAGACCTGGGAAGAATGACATATTAAGGTTCTCTCCCCAGTGAGTGTACTGAAATTAATTTAGTAGGTCTGCATTTTTTTCTTCTTATGGAATAGAAAATTTCAGAATATGTTACAAGCAAACAGTAAATATAAGAATGTTCCATAAAACTGTTTTTTCCTGGGTAGATAATGAATAGATGATTGATAATACTGAACCACTATTCACTGAACACCTACCATGCACCAAGTAGACACTTAAACATATTACTGACTACAAAGGATATAGATCCCCTGCACTTGTGGTGCTTACATACTAGTGGACTAGATAGAAAGGTAAAATGTGTTGCTTTGCACATCACAGATTTTTTTTTTAAGTTTGAAAGTCACCGTTTATAGTACAGCAATGCTTAAGCATTCTCTACACCACTCCCCAAGGGCAGATCACCCAGTAATCACCCTGCCACACTGGCTAGCCCTGGACAGGGTGAAGTGGAAAGAAGAGTCCAAATCATCCCCCCTCTCCCCTTCCAAGCTTGCCTTCAAAGTCAAGCGTGGCTTCTTGAAGCCATCCTCTCTTTGCTCCATTTTGTATCTCCCACTTTAACTGTGTTTCTTTCCCACAGTTCTAATAGTTGAAGTGGTTGCAAGGGAAAGAAAAACAGCAAAACGAACCAGCTCTTCAGGGATATTCCCTAAAGAGATGGAAAAGTTTCATTTTAATTTTTAATAAATATTCACTGCTAGTAACAGGCAAACCATTGAAATTGTGATAGCCTATTCTCTTAGGCCCGTTAAACAGCGTATCTACCTATATTCTTCCTAAATCTCCTCAGAGCTATCCTAATAGGTACTAAGTAATGTCCAATTTGATACTTCTCAACATAATGACTTGCTTATTTAATTTATAACAGCTCTAGCTCAACTTTAGTGAGTCTCTAGGAGCCCAACCTGTGCTATGAGCCTCGTCTTTAATTTTCACAATGACCTGTGAGGAAGGACTTAGTATCTGCATTTTGCAAAAGAAGATATTAAAACTTACAGAGGTTAAATCATTTGTCCATCATCATTTGCCCAGTGAGTGGCAGAGGTGAAATTTTACCAAATGCCAGGTAGCTCCACAAAATTATTGATTGTACCCTCATTCACAGCAGAAAGTTCATTGTCTATGAAAAGATGATGAACTCTTCGGAAACTTACTTTACAAGTCTATGCTTCTCCTTGTGTGCTCTTATTCATACTTTAATGTTTTAATGACCATTGACAAAGACTATCAAACCATCGAGTTTAGAACTGAAGTGACAACACAAGTACTTTCTCCTACTTCTGCTGCAATAAGTTTAAATATCAGACTGCTCAAAACATTTTGATTATTTCTTGCACTAAACCCTTTTAATATCCATAAGGATATTGGGAAAATAAGAGAACAGACTCTGGGTCCAGAATGTCTGGTCTCAACTCCTAATCCCAACTGATTATTAGTTGTATAGCCTTGGGAAAGCTGAGCATCAGGTTAGTCATATAAAATGGGAATAATGATAGTACTTACAAAGAGGATTGTTTTGAAGGTTAAATGAGATATTTTAAGTAATGTATTTAGAAATGCAGGTAATAACCACTATGTATTTTTTTATTTTTATGGTTATTACTTCCTTAAAAGTATTAGCCTGTCTCATTAAAGGCATTACAGTCTTAGAATTCATCAAGAAAAAAAAAGAGTAAGCTTTTTGGGGGTGGGGAGCCAGAAGGAAGAGATCCTTAAGCTCAAATCTCTATCAGGACAGAGAATTAGGTCTATTCCATCATTGTTCCTTTATTCCCCAATTGCTTGGGTTGCTGATAGGCGCACAGTGGATGTTGTTGCCTAACTGATGCTGTTTTTGGAAAGCATTACACTTCATAAATTATTTGAAAAGGAACCATTTTGTTTTTATGCTGATATGCAAGAAACCTTTGCTTTGCAAAACACAAAGCATGTTTATTTACTGAACAGAGGTCAGTACCGCAGGTTTGCATAGGAAAGAGATATCACAACCATTGTTAAAAGGAAATTCAAACTAATTTTGCAGCATGGGTCTGTACGTTGTTTAAACAAATGTTTCAAATGTTGTCAAATGAAAAGGTCAAAAGTACATCAATAGGAAAGAATATAAAGGTCCTTATCATCCTTTAGCTTCTTCTGTTAGTGAGGCAAGAATGTGTTTAAAATGCATCTCCTCATAATCAATTTCTTTACTTAAAAATGTCATTCTGGATAGACATTTTATGGCTGATTAATTTTTTTCCCTTTTTCTCATATGCAAATAAAAGACCAAAAATGCATACTTCTGGTAGATTTCCTTTCTAGTGATTAAAGTGCTGATTTGCTACGGATCTACTATCTACAGCTCTAGCAGAAAACTGACCTTTCAATCTATGCTGCTCTGTTGCTTAAATATATTTGCCTTTTTTTTTTTTTTCAAAATACTTGTTAAGTGAAGATTAAACATTTGAATGTATAAGGTAGAAAACATTGTCATTGCCTTTGTCAAAAAGTCAACACATTAAATATGTTGCACATACAAATGTACTCAATTAACATTTTAATTAAGGGTAACAAGTAATAATTAAGCAGATGACATTTTATTTCATTTTCTCAACTGTAAATAGCTTGATGGGAATTATTGTTAAATCTGATGAAATTATTTCTCCTTGAAAAAACAGTGACCTCAAACTACCCATAATCAGAAATATTTCCCTTTTGTGTACTTAGTCATGTCATATTTCTAAATAACCCTCCAAGTAAGGTTTCTCATGTTATGACCCACATTCTCTTCACGTGGAATGCAAGCAACAGTGTAGCCATGTCTCCATTACATGGTAAAAACACTAGTTTATATCTTATGCAAAAACCTAATATAAAGGAATTAAAGGCTGCATTCAACAGTTAAAGATTTATGCTTGGTTCTTAGATCCAGACAAGCCATTCTTCCAAGTCGTGCAACCCAGTTCTGTGATACCCAGTTTTCATGTTGCCATAGGTCAATGATACCTGTCCTGCTTTTGCAACACAGTAGGAGTAGCTAATTTTGTCAAGTGGCATTATTGATTTCTCAAAGCAAAATTAGACTTAATTGATTTTATTTTTGAAAGTAAATATGAGCCATTCAACACTTCAAAGCAGTGCAAAGTAATTATATAGAAAATGATATGGGGGCACTTGGGTGGCTCAGTTGGTTAAGCATCTGCCCTCGGCTCAGGTCATGATCCTGGAGTCCTGGGATCGAGCCCTGCATTAGGCTCCCTGCTCAACGGGGAGCCTGCTTTTCCCTTTCCCTCTGCTCCTCCCCTACTTATGCTTCTCTCTCTTTCACTCTCTCTCTCTCGAATAAATAAATAAAAATCTTAAAAAAAAAAAGAAAAGAAAAAGATACATAAAATAAAATATCAACAGACATCGACTTGTCAAGAAATCAGAATAAGCCCTGCTCTCAGTTTTGCCAGATTGAGCATAACTCAATAAATAATTTTTGGCTTTTGTCTCATATCACATGCAACATACTTAGACCAAAAGATTATTCATTATTTACCGGAAATTCAAATTTAACAGGGTATCCTGTATTTTATCAGGCAACTTTGCTTTTAAAAGAGGAGTATCTATTTTCCAGAGTGGCTGCACCAGCTTGCATTCCCACCAACAGTGTAAGAGGGTTTCCCCTTTCTCCGCATCCTCACCAACACTTGTTGTTTCCTATATTTTTAATTTTAGCTACTCTGACAGGTATGAGGTAATATCTCATTGTAGCTTTGACTTGCATTTCCCTGATGATGAGTGATGTTGAGCATCTTTTCATGTGTCAGCCAACTACATGTCTTCTTTGGAAAAATGGCTATTCATGCCTTCTGCCCATTTATTTACTGGATTATTTGGTTTTGGGGTATAGGGTTTGATAACTTCCTTATAGATTTTGGATACTGAACTTTTTTAAAACAAGATTTTGTTTATTTATTTGACAGAGAGTGAGAGAATACAAGCAGGGAGAGCAGCAGAGGGAGAGGGAAAAGCAGGCTCCCCACTGATCAGGTTGCTGGATGCAAGGCTTAATCCCAGAACCCTAGGATTATGACCTGAGTTGAAGGCAGATGCTCAATCAACTAAACCACCCAGTTGCCCCTGGATACTAGCTTTTTATCAGGGATGTCACTTGCAAATATCTTTTCCCATTGTAAAGGTTGTGTCACTCGTACGTGAAACTGAAAAAATGAAACACATGAACATGGAGAGGGAAAAAGAAAAGCAAACCATAAAAGGGTTGCTGGAAAAGAGGGAAAACAGGGAAATGGGTTAAAAAGATGATGGGGATTAAGGAGGACACTTGTGATGAGCACTGGGTGTTGTATGTAAATGATGAATTGCTGAATTCTACTATTAAAACTAATATTACACTACATGTTAACCAACTGGAATTTAAATAAAAACTTTAAAAATAAAATAAAAATAGAGTATCTCTAAGATAAATTCTTCTTGAGAAACAATTTATGCCCTCTGTTACAGGGGGAGCTATAGAAAAAAAGAGGAGAAATCTGGTAGTAGACAATGCCTTGGGCCTCTCCAGGGTCTGGGGAGGGTCCTGGAAAAGGCCCTTAGCCAGCATCAGGAGAGCATGTCCAGGAGACAAACACTGTTTATTCAGTAAGTCACATCCAGTCACATCTGGAGTTTAAAATCATTGATCTATTGTCTAATCTGCTCTGCTTTTATTGTTTTTTTTTAATTGTGAACAATTACTCCGAGGACAGTAAGCAGCACAAGGGTGTCTGTCGCTCAAGAGAATGCCAGAGACATTTGGAGCACTCTACAGTTTCTTGTGGGGAAATCCCTGGAAGACAATGTAGTTCCCCGAGATTTGGCTTGACAAAATGCACAGCTGCTTTCCAGTGCAAAAATGAGCATAAGATTAAAGCGGGGTGGGGGAGGGGGGCGGGGTTAGTGCATGTCTCAAGGTTCAGGGAGGCAGAACAAGGAGGAGACAGATATCCACAGACTGAGAGACCCAGATGCGGAAAGGAAGGAGAACAAGTTCTGGAAGTGCTAGTGTTTTTTTCTAGCTAAGAATTCAGGAGGGAGATAATGATCAGCACATATGGTTTCCTTGAAATTCCTATCTTTTAATTGGCAAGATTAGAACTGAATTCAATCATCCAGATATTTCACCAAAGACAAGTTCCAGGAGGACATAGCTAGAGCTACTAATCTCTTCCCTTTCAAAAAACATCCCTCTGTTCACTCCAATTACTCAAAAATCCCATGATCATTTGAGTTGTATGGTAATTTTCTACCCCACCCTATCTCTGCAGTCCTGCGATTCCTGGAAGAATCTTCCATGACTCAAAAGAAGGCTCATGGCTCCTCTTCAGCTCAAAGAGTCTCCAGATTAAAAGGGAGTTTGCTTGGGAAAAATAAAAGGGGAAGAGAAATTAAACACCTAACACAAGGGTCTACCTGCAATGAATGAAGGTCTTCAACAGGCAAGAGGAAAGCATCTATCTGTAGGTTAGATGCCATCTTGTTGTTGTTGTTGTTTTTGGTGCTATTTAATTGCAAACATGTAATCAGCACACCCTTGGTATGAAGTTCAAATATAGGCACACAATTCAACAATATTAAATGTATAGATGAATGGACCAATGAGTTAAAGTTGGGCAGGCCAAGGAAGCCCTCAGAAAGAGCTAATCAATGTTTCCCAAAAGTCGGAAGATACACCTCCCCTACAAGACAAAACTAAAAGGTGAGGTATCCTGGCAGAAGTGCAGAAAGTAAGGATGCTTCTTTCCTACTGTTGTGGATGAGGGTCATCTGACAGGCCCCAATAACAGAGGGGATAAAGGTTAGACTTACTTGAAAGAGACCTTGTTTCTTAATGCATTTTGTTGAACTCTCTCATAATGCTCTGTGCAAACTCGGTGGGCTACTTCTGTCTTAAGAACAAATGCACTGCAGTTCTCTCTTAGTCTCTGCTTTGGATAAGTCCTGTCCAGCCCACCCTCAGTCCCCAGGGATTAAGCCCACACTCTGTCCCTTACAAGTGCACTTAGCATATTTCCAATATCATTCAATCTGCATTTGCTGCATCTTTCAAGCTGGGCTCAAAACACCTTTTTTTTTTTTTTAAGATTTTATTTATTCATTTGACAGACAGAGATCACAAGTAGGCAGAGAGGCAGGCAGAGAGAGAGGAGGAAGCAGGCTCCCTGCCGAGCAGAGAGCCCGATGCAGGGCTCGATCCCAGGATCCTGGGATCATGACCTGAACCGAAGGCAGAGGCTTTAACCCACTGAGCCATCCAGGCGCCCCTCAAAACACCTATTTTTAAACACACGTCTGAACTAATTCATACATTCAATTTTACTGTTTTTTTAAATCTGTATTGCTGAACCACTACAAAATTATTTGTCAAGACTTTAGCATATATTTTATATTTTATACTCAGAGAAAAATGTCATAACTTTGCATATTATTGGTGTCCCAGACATAGCTTTTAAAAAGTAGTTGGTTAATGAAAATTAGTATAGAGGAGCACAGAAAATTCAGTTGTTCTAGGACATAATGTGTCTACTCTTAACCATCTTGGAACTCAATTGTTCAATACATTAAGGTCCCCAACCACTTGCTATTCAAAGTATGGTCCCTAAACCAGCAGCACCTGGAAACCTGTTGAAGATGCAGAGTCTTGGGCTTCACCCAGACCCACTGAACCAGAATCTGCATTTTAACAATAATCCTCAAATGATTACTATGCACAGTAAAGTTTGAGAAGCACTGACTCTCCCCATACCAGGCATGAAGCAATCTACAAGGAATATCTCCTGAATGGCTGTACCAGGCAAGCCAATTCAGGTATCTGTATTTCTGCCCAATCAAACCTACCAATTAGAAAGCAACCCTTCAATCAAAAGAGTTTAAAATACACTTCTCATTGCCTCAGTGAAAAGAAGAAAGACATAGAACAAAGGGCTCAGATGAGAAAGAACAAATCACCTCCTAGAAAACAACATATAAAGAATTGGTATTTAACCTTGGAGGCATTGCAATAATGTAGGCAGGTCCCTGAAACCAGGGTGTATTCTCAGACGGTGGAACAGGAGCTCGTGGATACACACTAGTGCCCAGCAGAGGCTGGGAGTGATCAGAGACAGAGCAGAGAAGAAGACAAAGGTGCAGGGTATCCCAGGTTTTCATAGGAAAGAATTGGAAATTTAAATCACAGCCCCACTGGCTCTTTTTGCCTAGCACTGGTGTGCCAGAAGCTAAACTAAGGACTCCACCCATATTACATCATTTGACTACAACTTTAATAGACATCCCACCCATATTACATCATTTGACTACAACTTTAATAGACAGTAAGTGTTATCATTCCATTTCACAGATGGGGTAAATGAAAAACCAGAAAGACTGTGTAACTCATCTAACACACACCACTGAAAGTGACGACATGGGATTCTAAACCATTCTGGCTCCCCAGCTTGTCCTGCAACTACTTGTGCTCTGCTGCCTCCTTCTATTCAAGGTGAGTAAAGTAGATATGGTTTTTATTACATAGTGTGGACTCAGTCACTCCCAGTTAACACCTCAATTGGCTTCATAAAGTCCAGAATTGAAGAAGCCCTCCAGATATTACTACACCCTCACGTCCAAAATGGGTAAACCCTACCTTAAAAACAAGATTGCCTTCACAGTGAGCCTAAGGAGCCTGGCATTATGAAATGCTTTCTTAACAAGATGTGGTGGTTGTTTTTTTCTTTCCCAGTTGGTATGTGCTATACATTACAATGAACATCAGATTTTAGCAAAAATGAAGCACTTTTCCTTCCTTGGGGAATAACATATGCTAGCATGACTAAGCATGTGGCCACCTGGTCCCTTGGTGCTGAAGGACTTTATGGGAGGTCAGGTCTCATTAGGGCAGCACTGCAGACTCTATATTCTGAAGGTCTCTCAGCCTGACCTGTGGGATCTATTTTAGTCCTTGGAATCTGTGCTATCCCAGACCTTTCTCCAGTCGTGGCCTGCCTAGAGAAAATTGTATCTTATCCACTTCTATAGTAAACGCAATTACTCCAGGGTTATCTCTGAGCATACAGACCAAATGCCTCCAGAAATTCCACACAAGCAACACCCTGGTAAGAAGTAAGTTATCCCTCCCAAGGGTCCGCACATATCATAAAAGAAAAAATATCTAAAACCCAACTATGGGTGATTATGGAAAGGCACATGAACTAAGGGTCATCAACATTTTCTATAGTAAACACATCAGGTGACCTTCTCAAAGGTGTTCAGTCTCATTGCAACTTCTGCTCTTCATCATCGTTGTCATCCCAAATTCCTTGAGTCTCTGGGTTTACAGCTCTCTATTGGGCTTTTAAGAAATACAAATTGGAGATGTATCAAAAGTTGAGCTGATGTATTTACAGAAAATCTTCAAAGAAAAGACTCTTCGGTGTGGTAAGAAGCCCGGAAGCACATAAGGGAGAAAGCTGCTTCCACTTAGTTTACAGATGACAAACCTGAAGAAGGGGTAGTGTGCACCTTGGGGGGCATTTTAAAAATTTACATGTCACCCTTTTCTTCTGTTGGAAGTATTAAATGTAAATCATATTTTATATTCTGAAGGTTTATCATTTCTCATTTGTGTTCCAAAGCAGATTAAAAAAAGTTTTAATATCACACGTTCCTAGGCCATTTTTAAATTACTCTTACTACTTCTCACTTGCTAATTGTTGAATCTTCACTTTATTTTTAATCTTAAAAATGAGGAAACTGCTATCTCTTCTCCACTTCCCATTACCTTAGGGAAAAAAGTAAACACATACAGTGTACAAACTACAGGAACAGGAAAGACTGGTGGGACCCATGGAAGAAACAAATGGGAAACAAAGTAGGTAAGTTCCTTCAGGCCCAGGTTTCCATGCAGGTTTTAGCCGTTACCAAGTCACTTGAACAAGTGCATCAACCTCTATGAACCTCGTTTTCTTCACCTGTTAAATAAGCACAATGCTTGCCTGCAGGGCTAGTCTAAAGATAAGAAACAATGGAGGTAATGTACTCTGAGAAGAGTGCAGAAATTCAACTATGACAAAGTGATGATGTTCATGGTGAAAGTGATGGTGATGATGGTGGTGGTTTGGTGGTGGTGGTAACGATAATGGGCAAAAGTGGCAAGACAAGACAGAGAGGGTAAAGGTAGCAAAGTGAGAAAAGAACACTGGATACAGTTTACCCTAAAATCAAGAAATGGTCATGATTGAGTACCTACAACAAAGGAAATATTCTACCAACCTGATCAACAGCAACTTCATTCTGCTTTGAAAGATGCTTGAGCTAGACTGAAAATTCCATTGAGACCCACATGCAATCTAATCTGACTTTAGTTTATCTCCACATCCAGATTCCATAGTTGATCCCAGGGGAAGGTTGGCCTAACATGTTTTTAGGTGGCCTTTTTCTCTGCAAGACACTTTTGAGTCTTTTTATAAGTGAGTGTATTATGAGGCAGAAATTATTTCTTTAAATTGGAAGCACAGGCGATAACACTTGGAGGAAACAATTAAAAGATCCCTGAGAAATTTTTCAAAGAGGAAAACCAAGAATAAAATAATTTTTCAGCCAAGCTTTATACAAAACTAGAGTTCAAATGCTGTATGATACTTATGTTCTTAACAGTTTGGAACCATTTGTCAATCAAAATTAAATTATAGGCATGCCATTTGTAGAATAACAAATTAGTCAATCTTATTAGCATGAATCACAAAAATCTCCTTAAAGCTCTTGGGTTTCTTAAAGAGTTTAACACCTTCCGTTTTCTCAATGTGAACATCAATTCGCATTAATCACAAGACCATAACCCACTTACTTAAAGGGTATATTACATAAAAGGTCGCACAACCTGCTGTGAAATACTGTATCTTTAGCATTTGGCTCACTTGGGACACTGAAAAGGAAGAATTCATTAATGATGTGTGAGGCTCATTTTATTTATAGTCCATGGGAAAGGCATATTTCACAGCTATCAGAAGCACTTCTATAGCCAAGAATTCACAGTTAACCCAAGTACCGTGCGAAGCTCATGTAAGTCCAATCCTGGTGTCCCTGGCAGTCAGAAACATAGTAAAGGAGAGAGAAATCCATTTTTTAAAAAGTATAGCAGAGAAACTATAAGAATGTGGGAGAAGGTCAGATCCTGACAATAACTGGAACCTTCCTAGAAGGAACACCTTTGACACCATGACAGGAGAAAAAGAGCAAAGGTGGGTTTTGGTGTAGGCAGATTAAAAGGTTTGGTAGACACTGAGATGATTCTGGGAAGATATCTTCTATTTTCTCTGTGAGGTAATAGAAGTCATTTGTTAAATGATGGGAAGTGGAGAGAGTGATAACTGAAATATTCCCTGTGAATGTTGTCGAGCAAATTAACAAGGACACAGAGGACTCTCAGAAAATCTGAAATTGGTGAACGTGAACTAAGAGGAATCTCAAACTTCTCAATCTACTTTCGCCCATTTCTCCACTTAGCAGGATTCCCTATGGCCTTAACTGATTTTGCGTCACCAGCACCTAGCACAGCCCCTGGGCACAAAGTTATTTATAAATGTTATTTGAATTCAACTAGATATGACAAATATCTGGATTATCTGAGCATAAACAAACTTTAAATACTGTCACTTTTTTAAAGTTTGCAAAACACAATTGATTTGTTAGTGAAGTTCAATGTATACTTGAAGGAAAACACAAGACTTGGCTTTACATTCAAGGTCAGTCAGTGATAGAGGGGAGGTCAGGTGAGGAGAGCTCCATGTGCAGGGGACCTGGGGAGCTTGGGTGTGAAGATTAGATGGCTTCCCAGTCAACCTCTGCTGAATGTCACCTTGGGGGCAGCAGGTTTCCAAAAAGAGGATCAAGGGAATCAACAGAGCCACAACATGGCCCTGGTTCTATAGGAAAACTATGCTTTACCGGCTGGAATTTAGAGAAAAGCTTTGCAGGAAACCAATCACTCAGCTAGTCCAGATGTCTAGTTTTGCAAAGAGTACTCTTCCCTGTAACTCAAAAATACTACTGCATGCCTCACTTTCCCAGAATCCATTTCCTGCCCCCACCTACAGCCCTTCCAGCTTCTTCTTGCTGTTCTCATCCTGGTCCATCATGTTCCAGCTACTCTACATTATTTCCTGGTCTGAAACACCACGTTTTATATTAGCAGCTTTGTATGGGCTGTCCCCTCTCAATGGAAGGCCTGAAAGAAACCATGTTTGATGTAACCTTTGTGCCCAGTGACTTGAAAAGTGACTGGCACATAGTAAAATGCTCTGTGTGTGTTTGTTGAACTGAACGTACCATTCACCTTGCAGACAAATGGCTATTTCTTAGGTATCAATTCATTGTGACATTTCTGTTTTCCAACCCATGAACTAAATCTTTTTTTCTTTTAAAGTGATTTCAGGACCTCACACTATATATATTCTCTATTTGGGTTTTGAATAAAACTTCCAAAAGACAGAAACATTTTATTTTATTTTTTTTTAAGATTTTATTTATTTACTTGACAGAGATCACAAGTAGATAGAGAGGCAGGCAGAGAGAGACGAAGGGAAGCAGGCTCCCCACTGAGCAGAGAGCCCGACGCGGGGCTTGATCCCAGGACCCCGGGACCACGACCCAAGCTGGAGGCAGAGGCTTTAACCCACTGAGCCACCCAGGCGCCCCCCAAAAGATAGAAACATTTGAAATGAATACCGATTTCTTTACTTTGTTCTATCACCTTTTTAAAAATCAAACAGTCTAGTAACATGATGGTTGGTATTGACTTAAAAATGCCTAAAATATTACCAAAGACATGAAGATTTAAAGACATAGGTATTTAAACATTTAAAGACATAGGCATTTAAAGATACCTCAAAGGATTACAGAAGAAGTAAGACTCTGATCATTCTCCAAATTCAGAAATATTGGAATTAGAGGCACCCCTCGAAACCTGAAGAAAGTAGCTTTCGAATAAATAAAAAAGAGTACCACTTTTCACAGCAGGTGGCAAACATGAAACTTTATTCTGAGAATTGGTACAGACTTAAAAGTATAACTAGGTTCCAAGAAGGACTTAGCTATAATCTAGGATGATGGTTCCAGCATGTCATTGAGTAGAAATTAGAGCTACTTACCTTGTCAGCAGGATGCACCCACCCCTCACTTACCCACAAAGAGCCACTTGCATCCTTTTCATAGCTGCAACACTGAACAGGTTACATCCGGTTTGGTCTGATGTAACCCAGCATGGCATTTTTGGTGTTTTTATACTTTAAAATCACAGCTCTGCTGTTTGGGAAAATATGCTTTCTTGAAATAGGATATGGTTCTTTCTTTGATTCATCCTACAGAAATCAACTATCATGAATCATTTAAAATAAAATATCTACCAAATAGTTAACTCACTGAACAAATACAGGCAGATATTAAAGAAGAGTGTACCCCAGCCATGAGCTGAATGTCTTTCTAAACCAACTATTCTTGAGGAGGGTAATGCTGATTTACCAAGGGCACTAAAGTAAATATTTGGTACACTGAGTCATATTGGCCTAAGAAGAAAGTAAAAGGAAAAAGCAGTTATCTGGAATCCCAATCAAATGGCAAGTTTAGTTTATAGAAGTTTTATTCACAAATTCATCATGTAGAGTCCTCCAAATTCCACTCAATAAATATAAAGTTTATAAAACATGCAGGTATTATATGTCAGGAAGTAGAGAAAGACAATGAAATTAGTCCTGTCCTTTTTTTTTTTTTTTTTTAAGATTTTATTTGAGAAAGAGAGAAAAAAAAAAAGAGAGAGAGTGCAAGCAAACATGAGAGAGGGGAAGCAGCAGAGGGAGGAGATGCAGACTCCCAGCTGAGCAGGGAGCCCAACATGGGGCTTGATCGCAGCATGCTGAGATCATGACCTGAGCCAAAGGCAGACGCTTAACCAACCAAGCCACCCACACACCCCAGTCCTGTCCTTCTTATGCTCACCTTAATTTAATGTGGGATCTGGGCAATTGGAAGAAAATCAAGGGATCTCTCAGCTTGATAAAATGGGGAACAACAGAAGGAAGCACTTAGGGCTCAGCACAGGAGAGGAGTGTGGTAGAAAACTGGAGGCTGTGTCACTCTTGACCACTGACTACTGTTTAATAACTACCAGTCCCCATTGTTAATGCCATGCAGCTAATTCTAGCAGGGGTTACTTATGTTTATGGGGCTGCCATGTTATAAGAGGAATTTCTCAAAAAAAAGTAATCATTATTAAGATCTTTCACCTCTCATTGACAAAATCATGTATTTGCACACACATTCAGGAATCCCATGAAATAACTATTCCTACATTATGACTACTGTGTGTAAACATTGAAGGTTTTTTTTCCAACATGTAAGAGCTATTAAATTCCTCCCCTAGCCCAACCCTAGAGAAGCCACACACACACACACATGAAAAGTATATGAATCTGCAAACCTAACATAAAAACTATGAAGAAACTCTGGGAAGAAAAAGATTAGTAGTAACCAAAGTGTGGAAGAAAAATGGCAGCCGGTATGAAGGAAGATGCGGCAATGTATGGAGAGACAGACTGGCACCATGCATATACGTTGTGTTCTTTTTGCTCTATAAAACTTTACTTGTCCCTTCCTGCTGGGGCAGATGAATAGCAGCACCATCCCACCCTGCAGCAGTCATGGGTTAACTTCAGGGCAGAACCGGAATGCGACTGACTAGCCTGCCCCAGTGGTCCCTCTACCTGCCTGTCCCCTCCACAGCCTGAGCTTGGGACTAGACAGTGAAAATAGAAAAGATCTAGGAAGAGAGAAGGCTCAGAGCAGAAGCATAGGCAGATTCATTCAGGGGCAGAGTTTCATTGAAAGTGAGCAAATATGAAACTCAAGTCTAGGCTGTGTTGCTATGAACCCCCTATCCTGAGGCACAGGCATGACACAGGGTAGGATCTGGCTTTGGCCATGTGGCATGAACGAGAAAATCTGTGTTTTGCTGACACTGAAATTTAGGAGACTAGTCGTAACTGCAGCCTAACCAAACATCCATGATGTACACAGCTACATGGATAGAGATGAGTGACAGAAGAATAAAACAGAGTATGATACACAGTACGATACCAGTGATGAAAATTAAAAACACATTCCCATGCAAAACTACAAGGCGGACTGAACAAGGGTACACACATAGTTAAGACGCTATATATTTAAGATATACATCAAGGACACTAGAGTGAATGTTGAGAGGGAGGAATTGGAACAGTGATCAGGAAAGATGAAAGGGAGTGAATATAAGACAAGAAGTAGGCTCTGCACCAATAAATGATGACAATGTGTTATGAAGTAAGGAGAATGATTAACTTAACTCTCTGTACCTGAGAGCTAATTAAAACCACCATTCTAGGATTGGAAGCTGAAAGTAAAAAGTAACTGGCATTTATCAGAAAGGGGGAAAATGTAAGAGAGCAGTTGAAGAGTTTGTACAAATAAACACGGACTTTGTGAGGTCTAGTAGCCCTAAAATTGCTGTTTTCAGAGATGCCCTTACCTCATTTCAAGATGTCATTGAAGCCACGTATGGGCTAAGAGCCTGCCAGACTAGAGAGGACATAGGACAGCCTCCAGAACCAGTCTGAAAGGCTGGTCACAGGCATCCTTTCCAGCTCAGAGATACAGCCCCCCACAGTCCACTCTCTTGTCAGTGGGGCCCAGGGCAGACTCAGGAAGCCAATGACTGTCCAGACATTTGGGTGGAGACCTGACATCCTATCCATACTGAAGGGTGGCTGAATGCACTGTTCCAGTCTTTTTGTCACCCCCTAGCTCTGGTGGCAGGAGTAACAGCTTGTTGGCACTCTCCCTTCTGTCTCTTTGTTCTCTTTGTGGCAACCTTCCTGAAGGGTCCTAACCGAAACTAGAGTGACAGCATACCAAACTCTGCCAGCAAGTCCTCTTCGGTCCCCAAACATGCCATTACGCACAAGTGACAAGAGAAAGGTCATATAGCAATGCTGCTGACATGCGCTTCCTTAGACTTGGGTTTGGTAAGAAGAGACCACAGAATGTGAGCACAGAGCTGCTTCGCTGGAGCAGGCCCCAGAGAAGGAAAGCGAAGCCTTTGCCTCTGGCTTTCCTGGCTGTTCTTCTCTTCATTTTTTGTGAACTAATAATAACAGCTCTAGTCTACATATAGGTTCTCTTGTCTAAAATTACTTATCTAAGTGAAGTCATTTAGTCACTGTTTGATAATAAGATGCAAGATAAAGTACTTGTGAACACAGAAAATTAATGGAAAGGAAACACTGTCTGAGTGTATGCTGAGTTTAGCCACCAGTATCTATTTTTAAAGATGAGCTAATTAACTGTTACATAGAATATGGGGAAAAAAGAGACATGGGCAAAGCTTTTACACAAACTCACCACCAACTTCAATTGTATGACACTGTTAGAAAAGTCCTATAAATGCTTATGGCATGATTTTAATACAGTTGTCAAATATGCCAGGATGAATCCATGAGGGTAGAAAACCATCTGAGTCTCTGGGTCGGGGTTGGGGGGAAAGGATGGGATTGAAACTGACCTTAAAATTTTTTTAGTGATTATTCATCTATATATATCTCCTTAACAAACTCCACATTTAGCAAATCAGATTGTAATCATTTTGCCACATGCTTTTTTCCCCTTGACTGTACCTGAGCATTAGAGCCATTGATCTTCACACTGGTTTGTTGTTTTTTTCGCTTTTTTTTTTTTCATGAGTTAATGTTATTTAAATGGCAAACAGATCAAAGATGAAGAAGACTGGCCTTTTTATTAAATTAGAGCATTCTAAAACTTTAACAAAACAATCCAAATGCTAGATTCTACTTGGAAGGACTGATATTACACTGACATTGTGGTATGCTTGAAAAGCCGGAGCATACTAATTTGTTAGTTTTGCAAATAAAAGATGATTCTGAAAATTGACTTTACTTCCACAGTTGGAAAGCAAAGCTAAAGAACAAATACTCTAATGGAATGTAAAAGAACATATTTATTAGAGAGATTTTATAAAAGCATTGGCTAAGCATGAGAAAACTAGAAAATGGCATTTTAAAGAAAATACTAATGTAATACTATAGCAAAGGGGGAGTAGCATATACACACTTCCTGCTTAGACAAAACCCCAGCTGACATTATATTCTCCGAGCTCATCCTTACAGGAGAAGGGTGGTTAATGAGCTTTCCAAACTCACACTAAACTGGGCGTGGAAACCTGTCTCTGGAACGTCCAGGTCTGGACAACAGAATAAACTTGCTCATGTTATTTCCCTCTATTCAAATTTAATGAAACAAAAACTAGCCAAAAAAGGGGCGGGGGAATACAAAAATTAGCCAGAACATGGCAAACAAAGAAAAGTTTACAACCAAAAGGCCATGACCTCAGAAAATAGTGTGTAAGGAAAGAAAGAAGATTCTGGAGTGGAGCAGAGTGACACCATATAAGGAGGTTCAGGCCCCCCCAACATACACACACACACACACACACACACGCACGCACTCACAGACGACCATACACTCCCACACAGCCCTCACACATTATACTGGGAAGCTGCAAAATTCTGAGCCCTAACATCCATAACAGATCTGGAGACAGGCAAGCTTAGTGGGCTAGTCTTTGTTTCCCCTCCTCTGGGGAGCTATGGAAAGGCTGCTAAGAGAGAAATTAGCAGTTCTCTGGCAAAAGGAAACCTCTGGCTATAGGATGAATTAAGGGAGTATCTGAGGCATGTGGGAACTCCCTCACGGGCAAGGAGGTCACTTCCCAATCAGGTAGACATGAGGTAAGAGTAAGGTCCAGACAACCTACAACTACACCCACCTGGCTGAGTCTGACTGTTCTGCACCATATTCTCAGGAATCTCTCAAATAGATCTAATCCACACCCTGCTCCCCCACACCCAGAAAAAAAAAATGCAAAGCCAGATCTGTTTTCTTAGTAGAAACAAGCAGACCTCAGACTTGGAGGAAAGACGTTCAAGTATGGTGGTTCTCTCTGGGTAATAGGATTAAGGTCATTGTTTTCACATTCTTCTGTATTCTCTTCAGATTTCCTTGGTTTTTATAATGAGCTTGAGCTTTTTGTATGACAATAATGAAAGTAAGAAATATGACTGTGGCACTTAGCTCACCACACGGAATTTTAAGAACCACGAACCTGAGGTGGGGGCATAACAAACCAATGTTCCCATCTCCATCAAATAAACCACAACCCATTTGGTACTTTGACCTTTGAGAGCAGAAGGAAAAAGAAAGAAAAGATCAAGACTTAGAAAAAATAAGAAGAGCACTGGAGAAAACTGATCCCTGAAACATGGAGAGCCAGGCTAATCCCGAGCCGTTGCGAGAGATGGTCCTAGTCTTTCCCTCCAACGCACACTCCTCTAAGTTGACCCTTCCATCACCCTAAGCAGCCCCAACCCCTGACACCCAGTTTCAATCACCTAAAGTCAGGGCAGCACTTGAAGGGGGCTGACGGCAAAATTAGGCTCCTGTGAAATGAGTGTGCACATTGTGTATGTGTTGTGTTGTTTTGAATTTTGTAGCTCCCCAGCAGTAGTGCTGCTGAAGCAGAACAGACTTATTCTAAACAGAAACAGCTGATATCTGAAAGAAAACATGGTCTTTACTTGAATGTACTTTCTCTACCAATAAAAAAAATCTGTTAATTTAAATAACTGATCTCTGTAAGACGTGAATAAACAAGACGATCGTAATGATAAGCAAGATTTAAGGGGAGTGCAGGAGAACGCTGCGCCCTTCTGTCACTATTTACCATATTTCCATGCATCTAGGATATCCCTGAGCAAACAATGCACCATTAGTTTATATGCTATTATGCAAGGAAAAAATGTATCAAGCAAACTATAACTCAGTTCCTTCTTATCACATCAACTGCAGGACAGCTCTAGTCATGGGAACATTCAAATGTGTATCTTAGAATCAATGAAATGCAACACCTCTCATCCCTCACACACCATCATTAACTGTGGTTCTTGAAGGATCCCTTAAGCCTCCTGGTCTAGTTCTTCAACTGAAAAAAAAAGTGTTGGACTTTTATTACTTATATCATTTGTAAGATTCCTCTATGGTGTAAAAATTCCATCGTTCCAGATCTCTGGTTTTTTCCCAGAACTAAAATATTCAGTGGCCCTGAGACCTTCCCAGCTAAGGGCAGGAGCTTTCAGTGGGTTTTGCTGCTTGGAAAGACTCAAGGAGCTCTGAAACTTTCTGGCATCCCACGTCACCTCCAACAAAGAGGGACCAGGGAAAAGGCAGCCATCTTCCCTCGGCCACTGCCCCTCCTTCACCAACACCTCCATCCAGGGGTAGTCCCCCCTTCCTCTATCCTATTTTCTATTTCCTGCTCCCTCTTTCCCAGGCCAGAAGAGAAAGACTCAGAAAAGACGACCTGAGGTCTCCTTCTTCTATCCAACCAAGACTCTGGATGGCTTTCAGCCAGTCAGGGAATGGTTGCCTAGGTAACCAAATATTAACTGGAAGTAATTCCTATGCTCTCCTTTTCTAGACTAACCATTCTTTTGGTTCCTCCCTCTTGTCTTACTAGGGAGTTAATAGTAAAAGTATTTATTTAACTAGACTCTGCATTTTATAACCCTTGCTGGCTTCCAACAGCAAACTCCAAACTGCTTCTTACTAGAGGCTTCTCTTAAATGAACCAGAACTACTTTTTCTCATCTAAATATTTTAAACCTTGGAACATGGCAAAGAAAAGCAAGTTCAAAAGACAGAGTAGCTAGCTCCCTTATGCCTTGATTTATCAATGGCTACGGGTGGTATATTGAAATTGAGTTCACGTTTCATGGCATCAAGATCAGCTGAAAATAGGAATGCTTTTGAAATGGGGAGGAAAAGGACTTTCTTTACCAAAATATCTAACCCTGCTAGTTTACCCATATTAACAGAGTAGATTATTTTCTTTACATGGGTGGAGGGTAGGACCCAAAGTGATAGATTCTGGGTCTGTTGTACAGTGTGACAAAGGCAAGCCTCAAAAGGCATCCTTAGAAAAAGGTGCATGGCAGAGAAGGAGATGGGTGATGCTAGGTGGGAATGAACTCCAGTCCAGGTCCACTCCCTATCCTTCTCCAACCTGCTGTGTGCTATGTGCTTGGGAAACTGACTTCTATGAATCGTACCAGCCTGCCCTCTGGCTTCCTATTGTATTCAGTCGATAGAAAGCACATGCCAGGAAAGAGAAGGGAGACAGAGTAAAACTAAGACATGCATAGTCCCCATCTGTCCCTGCCAGGTAGGCAGAGGCCAAAGGCCCCAGCTCCTGACAGACCTCTCCCACAGCTACAGGTCTCCATGGATTTCAGTAATCTCTGCAAGCCTACAGAGCCATCTCAGCGGCTTCCCACTGCAAACCCTAGGGTGCTTCACCATCCCCTCTTGAATTCCCTCAACCCCTAGCCCTTTTTTAATAGGCCCTGTAGTCACAAGCCCCTGCAGAATTACTCATTTCTTTGGGTATGATAATAACATTGTGACTGTTTTTTAAAGTGATCTTTGTTGTTTTAGTAATACTTCCTGAAATATTTAGGGATAAAAATGATATGGAAATGAAGCATGTTTGGCCATGAGTTGATAATGGGTAAATGGATCTCCTTTATAATTATCTCTCCCAATTGCACTTAAGTTTTTCATCATAAAAAAGAATTTTTCATCATAAAAAGAATTTTTTAAATGACTTTTTATTTTTAAGATTTTATTATTTGTGAGAGAGAGAGCACAAGCAGGAGGAGCAATAGGCAGAGGGAGAAGCAGACTCCCTGCTGAGCAGGATCCTTGGATCATGACCTGAGCCGAAGGCAGATGCTTAACCAACTGAGCCACCCAGATGTTCCCTTCATAAATAGATTTTTTTTTTAATTTTTATTTTTTTATTTATTTGACAGACAGAGATCACAAGTAGGCAGAGAGGCAGGCAGAGAGAGAGGGGGAGGCAGGCTCCCCACAAAGCAGAGAGCCCGATGGGGGGCTCGATCCTAGGACCCTGAGATCATGACCTGAGCCGAAGGCAGAGGCTTTAACCTACTGAGCCACCCAGGTGCCCCCATAAATAGATTTTTAATGGGGAAAAAAACATCTTTCTACTCACCCCTTCTGGGTATGCTATCTGCTTCCCATCAGTACCTGGTTTGAGATAAGAGTAGAGGAGGAATAGAGAACATCAATGAGCAAGATGAGCACCTATTATATAATTTTGCTTGGAACTATCTCTAAAAAGCAAAGGTTTCACATAATCCATGTTTGTGGTCTTTTTTGAACTGGGAATAGACAGTAAAACCTCACTAATTCACCTTCACTAACTAGGAAAACAATTCAATCTGACTCAGAAAAGATCTATGTAATAAATGAACTTTTAATTTTTTAAAAAAATTGAACCATTTAATTTCAACCTCAGACTGGCCTAATGTACTCTCCCATCTTTTCTCACAAGGTATGTTTTTGCAAATCTTTATGGAAAACTTCTTTTACAGCTGTCTTAGACATGCTCTTCCTCATACTAACAGAATTCCTGGCCCTCTCCACTTCATTCCAAAACTCAGGCACTTCAAAACTCAGCGTTAAAGTCTGTCTTGACCATACTGACCCAAAATGAACTCTCCTTCTCAGAGATTACTATCTCTCCTTCACCAGTTACTGGGTAACTTTGGGCAAGTACTTAACTTCTCAGTGCCTTCACATAGGTAAAGGCAGTTAACAGCAGTAAATAGTAAGTGAGATTGTTTGGGATTGGCTAATACTAAGCATTCAATCATGTTCGCTACCATTATTATTTATTCAGAAAATATATACTGACCTACCACTATGGCTTTTTCTGAGTGCTGAGGATACAACAGTAAACAAAATTAAGCTCTTGCCCTCAGGGAACTTCTTTTTAGCAGGAGAGACAGATAATAAATAAATATTAGGGTTTCAAATAGTGCTAAGGGCTTGAGGAGAGTAAAACGTGTAAAAATAAGAAAGGTATTGTTTTTAGATAAGGTGGTCTGGACTGGCCCAAGAACCTGACATTTTGATGAAAAGGCACATATTGAAATTAGTCTCTCTTTTTTTTAAGATTTTATTTATTTATTTGACAGAGATCACAAGTAGGCAGAGAGGCAGGCAGAAAGAGAGAGGAGGAAACAGGCTTCCCGCTGAGCAGAGAGCCTGATGCGGGGCTCGATCCCAGGACCCTGGGATCATGACCCAAGCCGAAGGCACAGGCTTTAACTGACTGAGCCACCCAGGCACCCCTTGAAATTAGTCTTTAAACCAGTTTCGCTGCCTAAGAAAAACTCTTAAATACCAAAACACTGCAAATATTTGGGAACTACATGTTTTCCAACTAGTAACGATAATCCAGAATCCCAAGCTGGATTCTCAGCTGGTCAACAGACAAATTTGCTTTATAAACCAAAGTATCCATCCCAAAGCTGTATTTCACGACCATTTCGAATGTTCTCATCCTCCCTGATTGTCTTTTTCATACTGACCTAATTTATCAAACACAGCGCTTTGTCATCACAGCTTCCCGCTGTTGACAGGTTCTTCTCTTGCTGCTATTTCACAGACTTGGCCTTTTAATTTCTTTACCTTTAATTGTTTCCTTAAGAAATTGCCTTCGGTCTGAATCACACCTTTAAACTGCTTTCATGCTACTGTTTCCCTGCTTGCCTTGTATATCAGAATCATTGTCACTGAATTCTTTCAACTTCTTCCACTTTTGCTTTCTTTCTTCTCTCTTCTCTCTCCTAGATAGCCAAGAGGAGAGGAGATTCCAAAAGAACCCGCTAACCTAGGAGATGGTATGTGCCGGGAAGGAGCCAGGTGACTTCACTGGCGGGAGTGTAGGACTCGGAGAAAGAAGACGTGGGTGAGAAGTAACAAGAGCCCTACCATCATTCTCCTGATAATTTCAGAAGCTAAGAATTAATAAAATAAGGATTTGTGTCAGAAAAATGTCAGAAGAGGGGCGCCTGGGTGGCTCTGTGGGTCAAAGCCTCTGCCTTCAGCTCAGGTCATGATCCCAGGGTCCTGGGATCAAGCCCCGCATCAGGCTCTCTGCTCAGCAGGAAGCCTGTTTCCTCCTCTCTCTCTCTGCCTGCCTCTCTGCCTACCTGTAATCTCTGTCTGTCAAATAAAATAAATAAAATCTTAAAAAAAGAAAGAAAATGTCAGAAGATTCAGGAAGATACATGCAACACTTATTTCCACCAAGGGGGAAAAGAAAATCCCTGGTGATGAAAACTATCACCTTATGAGTCCTTTATAAGTCAGTTAATGGAATGAATTTAATATATGTATATATTTCTAGCTATATAAAATAACAGTGGACAGTTTAACTCTGAGTCCCTGGGCTTTTCCCCTTGTGAAGCAATAAACAGAGGCAAATATCTTGGCTATCCGAATATTCCTCTTTACCTACTGTTCCTTTGCTATGATTTTTTTTCCCTTCTTCTTCATCATACACAGGGTCCAAAGTCACTCAAGATTAGAAAACATGAAAAGCTTAGAAATTAAATTCTTAAGATGAATTTGTAAGGAATTCACATAAGACCAGATAAACTTAGAGCCTTTCTTCGCTAGAAACTCAGCAACTCAGGTGAATGTTACTGCTTTCCAAAGTTGTGATAAATGAGGTCCACACAAAATCGGCCTGTTTTTCATCTGGTTGCATGTTTCACGTGAGCTCTGAAACTGAGCTGCCATCCAAAGTCTGGCTCATGCCCAGAACATTCCCAGGTGCCAGGGTAGGAGGCAACATAACTGTCTGCCCCAGTGGTACTCTAGCACATGCAGCACTGAATCTTCTAAATATGGGGGAAAAAAAAAAAAGCAACATGAGAGAATATACTGGGTTTTTGTTCAGTAATGATAAAAAACATATAGTTTTGCTATCTCACAAGTTAGAACATTACAGAGAAGAAAAGATACCTGAGAGTTCCAGCCTTTGTCTCTCTCACATCCTCATACACAGATTTCCCCCATAAAAATATCCTGTGTTGTCCTAGTTTAAGTTCTTTTTATAAAAGGGACCTTTATAGTTCTTCTAAAATGACATGTTAAAATTAATATTGGTTCACCCTCAAGTGGCCTCTGGTGTGACACATTTCAATCTTCCAGACAACACCCTGATTAAATTCTTTTTCTCCTTTTGTGTTTAGATTAAAAATTATGATCTGCAGGTGTGAATTCAACAACATTGGAAGTTTACTAAAAGAAGGAAATCACTGATTAAATACATTTTTTTAAATGTGTGGATGTTTAAAAAACATGTTTAAAAAAATGTTTCTAAAAAAGAATGTTTTAAGAAAGGATCTGGTGTTTCCAGTGGCATGACAAAGATGGAAAAAAGGGAGCAATCTGGGATGAAGGCAAAAATGGGTGTGAACATTTAAAAACATTAAAACCCACCAAATGCTGGTCTGCTTTTTTATTATCACCGTGTGCCAGCAATTCTAAATAATGTAAGAGATAAAATACTCTTCTCAAAAAAATTGTTGACTATGTTCTAACATGTGTTATGGCTGGGTTTTAATCATATGTATGCAAACTAATTAACATTATTACTCATCTTTTAATATACATTATAATCTATAAGCAAGATAATTTAGTTAATTCCCAGTTATACAGGACTCCAGACACACGCAGTCCAGATAGACATATTCATTCCATAAGTAAATTCATGAAGATTCAGGAAGCATTCTGGATCACTTTGAGCGGTTTGTGTCTCCACCCTTCCAATTCTTAAGATACTTCATATTCTTTTTTTTTTTTTAAGATTTTATTTATTTATTTGATAGAAGTAGATCAGAAGTAGGAAGAGAGGCACACACAGAGAGAGAGGAAGGGAAGCAGGCTCCCTGCCGAGTAGAGAGCCCGATGCGGGGCTCGATCCCAGGACCCTGGGATCATGACCTGAGCCGAAGGCAGCGGCTTTAACCCACTGAGCCACCCAAGTGCCTCAAGATACTTCATATTCTTGTATTTAAACAGTAGACTAGACATAAACAATGATAGGATACACATTGTAAACACACACACACATCTTCATTAATTCATCACTCCAAGGGATCACTGGAGTTTTAATTTTTGTTTAAAACAAACATAAATAGGAAACAGAACGTAAAATATGAGATGAAGTACTTTTGTTTGGTAAGAGCAAATTTTTAGTTCATATACAAATATTTTACTGAATTTCAATAATCACATTTTAAATTAAAATTTCCTGGGTGGAATTTCCTGAGCCTAGGTGGCTCAGTCATTAAGCAACTGCCTTCAGCTCAGGTCACGATCTCAGGGTCCTGCTTGACGGGAAGCCTTCTTCCCCCGCTCCCACTCCCCCTGCTTGTGTTCCTCTCTTGCACTGTCAAATAAATAAATAAATAAAGCTTTTAAAAAAATTTTCTTTTTTACTAATCTTGTCACCAAATTGATATTCAATTCCAATATTATTCATTATTGTCATAAACCAGTGAATAAGTAATTTCCCTTCTTTCAAAAATTTATATTAATGTAATTAAAATCCATTACTTTTTTCCTTTTTGTATATAACCCTTATTTTATGTTTTATTTTTTACTTTTTACTGGCATGATTATATATATGTTAAGTCCAATAAAAATATATCCATCATCTACATGTCTTCTCTGTATGTCATTATTATCATGCATTTCATTTCCTATGAAATAATTTTGAATATAACATTGTCACATAGAGGAGGAAGGGTTAAAAATGATGTGTTCTGAGTGTAAACATGCTGTATACACCACAGGCTTTCTGGGGGTTTTTTTGTGTGTGGTTTTTTTTTTTTTTTTTTGCATTCTTTCTGACTTTCTAAACTTTTGTCTGAGTCCCAGTTGTAACACAATTTACAACAAAATTGTGAGCTGGCCTCGGGTGGTAGATTCTAAGGCAGCCAGAAGAAAATAATCCCTAGGAGGGGATAGAAAAGAGGGAAAATAACAACTAAGATACTCATTCATTCATTCATTCAGCAAAAACATTCAACAAGTGGCTAATAAGCATCCAGAATTATACCAAGCACTGGTCTAGGTACTAGGAATACAGCTGGGATAAGCTTCATGTCTCCTGGTAGCTTATACTGTAACGGGAAAACACAGAAAATAAATAAAAAACATAATGAACAAGTAAATTATGTCATCTGTTAGAAGGTGATTAAGTGTTAATAGAGAAAATAATAAATGCTGCATGGTATGGGGGACCAGGAGCTTGCAGTTTAAATAGGGTGGGTTGGTTACTTGTCATTGGGAAGATGACATGATGAACGTGAGAATTAGCCTTATGGACATCTAGGAAAAGGACCTGGGCAAAGAAAACAGCCAGTGCAAAGGCCATGGGAAAGGCACATGCCTGGTTTGCTTCAGGAAGAGTAAGAAGGCTTGGTGTGGCTGAAGCAGAGTGAGAGGGAAGGGAGCAGGAGATGACCAAACAAGAAGGAGGGTCAGACTGTAGAGAGCTTTGTAAGCCTTTAAAAGGACTTTGTCTTTTACTCTGGGTAAAACAGGGGATTTCAGGGCTTTAAGCAGAGGAATGACATGATCCAAATTATGATCTTTAAAAGAATAGCTTTAAAATAGGGGGGAAAACCACCTCCAGGCAGGCTGGAGGGACGTGGGGATGATCCAGCTAAGACATCTGTCCCATATTCACCTCCAAGATAGATGCACCTGATTTAACTGACTAGGAATCCCTTTCTTCCCTCACTTCCTGCCTTGCAGTCCTCTTGAAGGTGAACACCTCCTCAAGTTTCCTGGATTCAGAAAGGGCATTCTTCAGATAAGGGTCTAGAGATGCTGCCCTGATGCTAAGATTTTACCATTTGAGATTAATTATTTTGTACTGAGTATCTTCAGGAGTTTTCTCTAAAACTATGAATTGCTCTTAGATGTTTAACCTATGAAAATTAACTTTTTGAAACAAATCAATTTATCCCTTGTTATCTGACAATTAACAAGCTGACAGGCAGGTATGAATGTCAGAAACATGCACAGCAACACTCATAAACACACATACACACACACACACACCCCTCAATACTTATATATTCATCATAAATTCACATTCTATCCACAACTGACTACAATGCTAATAGGTCCTGAATGTATGCCTGAAGGTGTATAGAATGTCCTGCTATGATATCTTTTCCATCAACTTCCCTTATTTCGGCACAGTAGCACAGAATAAGGATGATACAAGCGGACAGAGAGAGGAAAGGGGATCCCAAAAGATGTGCATGGCAGCAAAGCTATGAAGTAGGAAATGCAGAGGCATGGAGACTCCTGCAGAAAGATCTGTCTGCCTAAAATTTGAGCCAGAGCCAGCTCCTACCTCAGGCCAATCCACTCTCTGAACATAATGGAAACACCTTGCCTCAAGGCCCTGCCCTCACCCCTAATCCTCACTTTCAGGAGAGATGACTAAATGATGTCTCTTTGTAACCTAATTGGTCCTCTTGGTCCCTGACTCCATTTGTTGGTTTTTTTTTTTTTTTTTTTAATTTTTAAGACCATTATTACTTTCATTCCACTTAAATCTTTTGTCAGGAAAATTTCTTAATGGTTCTTTGTCAAAATGGAAGGCTTTTAACTTCTCAATTGTTTTTTAAGGTCGCCTCCAAAAATAGCACTGTCAGAAACAAGATGAAAAACCTCAGATGGGCACCAATTTTTACCCATATTTGCCACCAAAAGTTGAATTTGAGGGTAGGATTGAGCAAATACAAGAAATGGTATTTCTTGGGTATCTGGGTGGTTCAGTCAGTTAAGTGTCTGCCTTCAGCTCAGGTCATGACCCCCAGAACTCTGGGACTGAGCCCCACATTTGGCTCCCTGCACAGCAGGAAGCCTGCTTTTCCCTCTCCCACTCCCCCTGCTTGTGTTCCCTCTCCTCCCACCCCTCCCCCCATCTCTCTCCAACAAATAAAAAATAAAATCTTAAAAACAAAACAAACAAACAGATTTTGAGAGATTTGTGAGATTTGTGAGAGCAGAGTAGAAAGACTCCAGGAAATGAAGATTCTGAAAAGAATTTGTCAAGTAAGATCACAGCCCCTGATAGCCTAAGGTCCACTAGGAAAGATAAAATGGAGAGAACCCTCCCGAGAATATCTCCTAATGGCGCCCCTGTCAGCACAATGAGCACCTAAATACTAGAATGCTTCCCATCTCTTCCTCATTCCTATTCAAACTTTCCAAAGGATGGGGTATTCCTAAGATGTTAACGATATTGCAAACTTCTAAATATTACTAAAGAGAAAAAAATCTAACTTTCATAATTTCTACTTAAAAAATCAGAAATGTAACTGATAGCAAAAAAAATTAAGAGGTTAAAAAAAATTCACTGAGAAAGAAGATAAGGCAATGGTCATGTTGTACATATTAACCTTCAGTACAACAGTAATATCAGACCTGGTGGGCAATGGAGTCCCCTCTAGTTTTCCTTGCTGACACTGGGATGTGTTCTCTGACATTAGCCCAAACCCAAGCCCTTTCAAGCACCCAAGTTTAACCTTCCTAGTAATTGTTCAAGGAGGGAAAGTTATAGCATAGAGATTCCTCAGCTTGTGTTTCAAGATCCTTTATCAACTGAGCCCTCAGTCTGCTTTGACTTGAGCCATAACTCCCCCTATAATCCTACTCCGCCCCACTACTCCTACTACTCCCCTACCGAGCCAAACAGGAACATTTGGGGGTATTCAAATCTCTCCCTTTCTTAATTCTTGACCTTTGTTTTAATACTTTAATCCAGACTATCTAATCCTAACTCCACATACCAAAATCCTATTCAGCTTCAAAACCACTCCAATGCTTCCTAATGTCTTTCATGATCCATCTGTCTGGATGGAATTTTCCTTCCTTTCTATATCTAGCACCACCAATGTCTACAGAAAACATTAAAAATAGCCCAATTCCTAGCTAGATTGACATAAAACCTCACACTAAAAGCCTATTTACCTCAGTTCTTTTTGCGCAATATATCATGTCTGGCTTGCAACAAAAAATTGCAAGGCATCCTAAAAGGCAAGAAAAAAAAACAGTCTGAAGACATAAAACAAGCATCAGAATCAGACTCAGATATGGCACAGATTTTGGAATTACCACACAGGGAATCTAAAATAATTATGAGTAATATATTAGGGGTTATAATGAAAAAATTAGACAACATGCAAGAACAGGTGGGTAATGTAAGCAAAGCTACGGAAACTCTGAGAAAGAATCAAAAAGGAATGCCAGAAATCAAAAACTCCATAAAAGATATAAAGAATGCCTCTGATGGTTTCACCTGTAGATGGGACATGACCAAGCATCAGTAAGCTTGAAGATATGTTAAATAAAAACTTCCCAAACAGATACACAAACAGAAAAAAGGTATGAAATAAGACAACTACACGCTGTTGCCAGCCAGACATCCGAGGCATTTCTCCATCCCTTTCCATTAGCCAAAGAGCCATGCATGCATTGGGCTGAGGCAAGTTTATCAGCTCAGTTACTGAAATCATTCAAGAGACCTTGCCATAATGGAAGGACCCAGAAGGAGAGTAACCAGGATCTCCAGCAATGTAGTCTCTAAGCAATAGATGACCTCAACAAGAATCTATGTATACAATGTGGTGTGGGTGTTTTAATCTCTCATGCCTGAACACATGAAAATTACTACCTATTTAATCATCTTAATAAAATTTCTGTCTCTTGTCATCTTTCTTATTATGTATGCATTACTATCCATCTCACTGGGGCATTTTGAGGCTTAATTAATAATGTGCACTGATTTGAGCCTTGGGGGGGAAGCTGAAGAAAATTCCTTATGTATCTATTTGTACCATGGAGAGTATAGTATCATGATAAATACGTTGTAACAGCAAAAAAAAAATGAAAAGAACTCTGGGCCAGATAAGTGAAGGGAATGATATGAGGAAGAGAGACATGGAAACTTGTATAAACCATAGCTAAAGAGATAACCAGGACAGATATCTTAGAAAGAAAAACTAATTAATAAGTTATAAATTAGAAACATCATATTATTATTGGGGGTAAATGACCCTATGGCCACATGTGAAGGTTCAAGCCAAGAAACATACCAGGTACTGTGCTAGATATTTCCCATTGCCTCTCCAGATACACTGTCCACCTTCTCCACTCTGCTCCAGGGGTCTGACACTTACAGTCTACATTAAAGGATGCCTCCACTGTGGCTTCCTGTGAAAGCCAAGTCACAGGAAGTCAGAAGGCTGGAGGAGAGTGAAACTAGAGTATTTATTTTCTTAGCACTCTACTATGCTGTGGGCAGACAATGGCCATATACCTCTACCAAAGACCATAATTCCTGCCAGGCAGCCATTTCCTACAGTCCCTCCCCAGACACCTTTAGTAATAGGAGGTGTATCAGTTTATACTTTCGCAGCATTCCTTGTTGGCTTCCCTTAAGAAAGTCTGCCTACATCCTTGAAAGAGTCCCTTTATTCCTCCCCATCTGTTCCCTGCCTAGATCCTTATTGATATGGGTATAAAATATGTACACATGAGACTATGAAATACATACATATATAAACATGTATTTGCTAACAAAGACTTTTTCATTTTAACAAGATATACCTTACACAAAAGAAACCTAAGTAGGATTTATCTCCTCTGTGAAGTTATCAAGCCCAGGAGTTGGCTGTGCCTTCCTCTCTGTTCTCCCTACTCTTTATGTACAGCATGTAATTATCATGAGATTGTGGTGGGCACAAAAGTAGCTTACACAAGAGGGCTTCATTTGAGGAGAGTTTCATGAAGTGAGGGAATCTGAGAATTACAAAAATTCCAAGAGGTCTGACCCTTGGAGTTATGTCAACTCAAGCCCCTGCAGCTGGCTTCCACACCTGTGTACAACCAAGAAATGCCAGATGTTGCACAATTCAGTGAGGCCTCTCTTCTCAGTCAGATAGTGAGATCAACAGCAGAGTTTTTCATGGTGTTTTTAGTCCCAGTTCTAGCCCACTGATTAATAAACATTTGTTGATCTCCTACTCTCATTGAGAACACACAATAAGGACACAATCAGTGTTTATTAATGAACTCAGAACTAACTTCTAACTTGAATTTCCTGACAAAGACAAGTATAAACTATTTAAAGGAACATCATTTAGGGGCGCCTGGGTGGCTCAGTGGGTTAAAGCCGCTGCCTTTGGCTCAGGTTATGATCCCAGGGTCCTGGGATCGAGCCCTGCATTGGGATCTCTGCTCAGCGGGGATTCTGCTTCCTCCTCTCTCTCTGCCTACTTCTCCACCTACTTGTGATCTCTATCAAATAAATAAATAAAAATATTTTTAAAAATAAGAACATCACTTAATAGCAAAGCATCTAGGTTATAATAACCCCAACAGCATGTACCTTGAGATGTTAAACATTTAAGTTTCGGGGTTTTTTTTTTCCATTTTTGAGACCCAACTATTTTGAGAGAGGATCCATTTTTTAAAGAAGAATGCTCTCGTCAAAGCAAGCAGGAGTAATTCTTTTCATCTGATTTCAAAGAGGAACTGCTCCTCTATCTGTAAAATCAAAGTGTGTCTCCAGGCCCTAAAGTCATAACATTAAATGTAGGGTTTTCCATACAAACAGCAAACAGCAGGGCACCCGGCTGACCTCCAAAGCCATCAGCCTATGGACCATAACTGGCACCAACTCCCTTGACATAAATCCGCAGTTGGTGTTCTTATCTCTTCTCCTCTGCATCATGAACTCCTGGACACTTCCTCTGTGTGATTCTTGGATGTCCCTCCTTCATAGCCCCTTCTGTATCAGGTCTCCCTGCCACAAGCCTTAGAGCCCACAGCTTCTTCTCTCACTACCTGGACTCCTTTCATTTTTATACTCAAGCCCAATTTTTCTCCACTGCAATCGCTTCATATCATTCTCCCTTCTGCAATATCCAAAAGATTCAGATTAACATGAATATACTCAGACCTGTGGCTCATCTGTAAAAATGATCATAAGAGGGCGACTGGGTGGCTCAGGTGTCAGTTAGGGTCTGACTCTTGGTTTTGGCTCAGGTCATGATCTCAGGGTCCTGAGATGGAGCCCCATGTTGGGCTCCACACTTAGTGGGGAGTCTGCTTGTCCCTCTCTCTGTGTTACTCCCCTCTCTCTCAAATAAATAAACAAACAAATAATAATCTTTTAAAAAAAGATGACAGGATGGGGCTAAGCAATATCATCAGGCTCCCTTAGCTCTGATTTTATCATTCTTCCACTGAACTCATCTGAGCTCATGTAATAATCCTCTGTCACTTGGCCTCTTAGTATTGACCCTTCTCATATCCAGCATTTACTGAGTCCCTGAAATAGGAAGAACACAGTGCTGAGTTCTAGGAATACAAAAACTGTCCCTGCTCTTGACATGTAATAGCAGTTACCATTTTCGGAGCCCTTCTACATATAGTATTTAAACAGGGTTCATTACATCCTCACAACAACCCTGTACACAACAACTACAGAGGCACAACTGATAACCCCATTGTATAGATGAAAAAACTGAGACCCATTGGTTTATCCTGGCCCAAGTCACACAACTAGTAAATGGCAGAACCAAGACTGAAACCTAGATAGTCGGATCCTCTATGATACTGCCAAGTCTTAAATAATAATAGTGAAACGTGTGTATTTAAAAGTATGAATAAAATGCTGAATAAAAAGATATCTTAGTTCTGCTAAGATTTCCAGCATGAGGGGTTACATGAGCTCCAAGATGCTTCCCACCCTGTCCACTTGTGCCAATGTCATGGTCCCCTCTGGAGCCTGTACCACATACCCTCAGCTGACTGATCTCCATTTTCAGCTAGCATGGTGCGAAGGCCCAACATTTCACCTCCAAAGAGCCATAAGAGTCATTGAATTGACTCCTATTTGTGCTTTATTATTTTGTACATGAGGAGATTGTTAATTTGTACATATACTATATCTGACATCATTTTTTTCTAACTTGTTCTCATTGCCATGTTTAATCTCCCCAACCAATCTATCAAGGGCACCTCCAGCCAAGCCTGGTATGGTGCTTATCAAATAGCAAGCAAAGTTTGTTAATAAATCAAACAACTCACTTCTTCCAGGGAGTCAAATAGAAACCATGGCAGATCAGTCTGAGGACACTCACTCACCTTGACCGGCCAGAGCCTCCCCCATCAATCCACCAGGGCTAAATTGACAACAAGGCTCCAGTCAACACTCCACACTTCTATCCCCTTGACTTGTATCTTGTCTTAAATGATAATATAAACACTGAGACTCCAAAGTAGTGAAAGAAACTTTTATTTTCTCATGGTTCCACTGCCCAGGATTTTATATGATATTGTAAATCCAAAACTGCCATTAAAGTTAGAAGCTTCAAAGTGCCTTTATAGGAATCTGGATTGTGGTCAAACATTTACCTTCAGTGTTCTCTTACTACTGGTGGAATTCCCTCACCAACAACCTAACCCAGTACAGTGGCTGAGCTGGGAAGACCTGCAGACCTAAGCAGATCTGAGCTATTTTCCATCACTCATCATTGCAAATGTGTTTATGTTTTAACTGTGGGGTATTCGTAAGCCTTTCTGCTGGGGATGCTTTCAGTAAACAACAGTAATTCTCAAGGGCCTTATCATGAATGCAGTGATTCATCTCCAGCACAGAGAAGTGGCTTTATTTAGAACTGCCCAGAGGGGGAGGGGCATCAGTATACTCCATTTGCTATAGGATCTGCAGAATTCTCTCTCATTTGCCCTGTATAACAGGTCTAGTTTTCTCCTTTTCCTTTATCCTTTTACAAGAATCGCATGCCCAAACAGTAAGCAAATATCCCCGCATGGATGTTTTACCCAAATAACTTCTTCTTAATTGGTTCAAACAAAGTGCACTTTGCATACCCTCCCTCACTCTAGTTTGTGAGGTCGCACAATGGCTGCCTGACACACAGAAGACATTAAAAAAATGTTTAATTAATATCTACAGAGCAATAAAGGCAAAGAAAAAAAATAGAAGCAAGAAAGGGAGGGAGGTGAAGTCAGTAATTGTAGGTGAAAAGAAAACAAGGGCACAGACTACACCTCTCTGGTTCATGAGCAACTGAACTTTAGAAGGTATAGGGTAGAAGACTTTTTTGCGACCTTCAAGGGCTAAACAGCCTCCTCCTGAATTTTACTACGAGGAGGACATTTAGAAAAAGAGTAACCAGATTAAAGCAACTCATCCCCACTGCTGGAAAAATACAAGTCAACACATTTTGACTTCTAAAGGTAGATAGATCAGCATAAGTAATATACCAGCTATCTACTGTCATAATAGTACTGCATAACAAACAGCCACAAAAACCTCACCAGCATTCAGCAATAAGTAGTTATTGGTTTTGCCCCAGTCAGCTGGTATTGGCCGAATGGCTCTGCTAGTCTTAGCCAGGTTTGCTCATATGTCTATAATGTCTACAATCACTGCCTCTTGGCTATTATTAGCTGGCCTTGGCTAGGAAAACTGAGACTACTCAGCTCTGTTCCACATGTCTGCTATCCTCCAGTGGCTATCCCAGTCATGGGCTGATGGCAGTGGTGAAGGAGCTTGCCACCAGAAATACACAAGGACTCTTGAGGCCTAAGCTCAAAGCTTAGTCCTCACCTCTACCTCATTCTACTAGGCCAAGGCTAGCCATATGGCTGAAACCTAGGGCAGGGAATTATGTCGTGTCTTCACTGGAAATAAGGGACATGGCAAAGGGAGTAATACAGAGATGGGGAAGTAGCCAGTGATACAGTCTGCGACAAGTATATTTGTATAAAAATTAAAACTACAGCATTTTTAATTACAAAGATGGAACTCAGGCATATTTGTAAGTATTAAATTAAGAAAGCAACTTGAAGGAAGGTCCTTATTTTTTCTAATAAATATCTTGTTCAATCATTATTTTTTAACTCCAATCTTATTATTACAATTAGTTAGATATCCATTGAGGTAAGTAACATTTATGCTGAAAATGAATTAATTTCTTTCCTCTCTGGATATTCGTTACTCAACTGATCTGGTAAAAGATTTTTATAGCTAATAGAAAACTCTAAACATTTTCATAGGTCTATGGAAATAGTCCGTTTTTTTTTTTTTTAATTTTTGAAGAAAAGGAGAAATGAAATAACCTATCTGATATAACAAAGATTATGAATAAATTAAAATTTTATTTCAGTATTTTAAATTTAATTAATACATTAATTTCACAGTTTTGACCAAGCAAAGGCACATCTGATTCCTAGATTGGTATTCCTCATCTGATTCAATTATATAAGTTTATATTTTGGAAATACCAACTCACTCACATCAGGACCCAGACTAAATCACTCTGCGGTATCAGAAGCTTCAGACTGAAAGAAGCTTAAAATGAAATTACATCTCTGCAAAAATCAGAATCTCTATTTCTGGGTTCAGTGCACTTGACAGTTTAACTACCTACATTGTTTTTATCATATGAAAAAGGAGACTACTTTAATTTCACATCCTTTAACCTTCTAGCAATGAAATAGTTCTAGAGAATATAATGAATATAAAAGGGGTCAGTGTTCAAATTACATTTGTTTATAGTTAATTGCAAAGTTTCTTTTGTTGTTGATGACCAGAGCCTTTTTGCCTGTCCATCCGCTAGTGGTTATCACTCTGATGCCTTAATCTTCAAGTGGACATTCCCTTGATTCAATACAATTATGGTAACCCATAACTTAATACAGTTCCATAAGAGAGATGCCATCATTACCCAGATTTATGGGCAGAACCACATCCATAAAATTTAGATAATTGCTTGTGTACTGCCAACCTATTTTGCCTGTTAATATAAATAATATTCTCAACATTAGCTACTAAGAGGACAAATTTCTCATAACTGGCTCTGTCCTTAATTCTGTCAGATAATCTCCTCTGCAATTTGATGAAGAATATACTGTGAACAATTTCTGACAACCGTCGTTTTTCTAGTGTGTTTTGCTGAAGAAGCCCAATCTGTTGTTTGTTGGGGGTTGTTACCACATTAAATTGATTTAAGGACACCATTTTCTATTCTTCTGTCTTCCATGCTCTGTTAACTTATGTCACATTTATTAAAACTCATGGCTTTGCATGTATGTTTCAATTTGTGGTAGCAAACTGATGCAATGCATTCCTCTCCTCTTCTGTAAAATAGTGTTGAACAACTGCTGTGATCATTAACGTATTGCCACATCATAGGTCAAGTCGACATGACAAGACCTGCGCAATATTCTGATTAGAAAATGCTACCAGGGGCACAGAATAGATGTGAAGTATCTTTTCAAATAAAAACTTAGAGGAAGTAAATAGAACAAATGCATAAAAGAGGAACATATGTTTTATGCTACCAAATTATGCATCATTATTTTGAATAGCTAACCAAAAAGTGTTATAGATACTAAAGCTTCATTTAAATTTTAGTCCATTTGCAGTTTTTTCAGATTCCCAAGGTGGGTGAGGTGGAGTGGAATACTTCTCGAGGGAGCTGAACTCTAAAATCTGTTTCTGCAAACTGTGGTCTCAGATTCCAGACTGTTCCAAACAAAGCTCGCTGAGCTCCTGTACACTAATTTATGACATATCTGCTTTCACCCACTAGGTTTGTGCTTTATCAGTCTCTGGGAGCCCATCAGGACTTACAACGGAAAGGAAGTCTGAGAGACATAAAAAATATTGACACCAAGCCAGGGAACATTTTATATTATTTACAGCATAGAAAGAACCCCTGAAAGTGCTGAAAATGAAGGTCATGGTCTGAACAAGGATGGGGACTGGGTTGCCATCCTCACATTCTTCATGTTATTAAAACAAAATGTCTATTCACACTAGAAGTTTCCCAAAGCCCTGTGTTGGAGAAGAGGTATGAGACAAGCATAGGCGGAACACACCTCTCACTTTCACTCCTACCTCCCCAAAGAACACTTAACACTGATCCTGCTCTGGCCAGGCAGACCTACATATTCCCTCAATGCATCTTGTGCCTCGCACCTTCAAGCCTCTCACACCTAAATTTTAGCCATATTTTAAGGTCCACCTCATTTCCCACCTCCTAGACTTCCCTGAGTACTCCAAACCAAAGTGAATGCTCTCTCTTTTGAAAAATCACAGAATTTTCCCCACCATCCACACTGCTACATAGTGAATTATGTAAATATTCAGTTTCCTTAACAAGTTATATATTTTTTAAGGAGAAAAAGCCTTGTCAGAATTTTCAGTTATGCCCCTAAATGGGTAACACTGAGCCTTCCCCAAAGAAATGCCTAACACAAATTTGCCTTTTGTGTTTTTCATATATTTTTACATTTTAATTATTATATTTTCTTCTTATAAAAATAATACAGGGGCGCCTGGGTGACTCAGTGGGTTGGGCCGCTGCCTTCGGCTCAAGTCATGACCTTAGGGTCCTGGGATCGAGTCCCGCATCGGGCTCTCTGCTCAGCAGGGAGCCTGCTTTCCTCTCTCTCTCTCTCTGCTTGCCTCTCTGCCTACTTGTGATCTCTCTGTGTCAAATAAATAAAATCTTAAAAAAAAATACAATCATCATATATATAACCTTCAAATGTAAATGAGAATGTAAAAGCCATAACCCTCATTGATGTCCATTCAAAAGTGTGATTTGATGGAAAAGGAAGAGTTTGCATCATTGACTCAGGCAGGTGTTTCAGACTATAGTGAAGCTTGAAATTTTCAAGTCATTTTCTGGAAGACCCAATTCAGTGAAAACCTACTTTCCCTTTATAGTGCTGGATCCCTGAGTGGGTTAACTCCACAGACTCCAGAGTATGAGATGGAGTACTATATGTCCCCATGTCAACTCTCAGTTGAAGTGATATTCCCAGGACATTTCAAAAGGCTCCAAGTTTTACAGAGGCTTAAAGAGTGCGATTATAGCTTTTCCTGAGCAATTGTTAATACTTAGGGTCAAGAACAGTGGGTTATGGAATATATCCTCATAATCACCTTCTCAAATATTACAGTTTTGCAACTTGCAGAGAAGACAGGAGAAAAAAAAATACTACCAGTTTCGGCAGCTGTCTCTATAAACTTCTGCATCTCTAAAAGTTAGAGCCCAGTCCATTCAAAAAGCTCTTTTTCAGTATCTGTTTTCAGGAAACATTTTAATCATGAATCCAAGCATAAGAAAACAAAAACAGAGGAAATAATACAACTTAATTAAAATCTCAAGAGCATTAACATCCTATCTCTGTCATAACGTGAATTATACTTGAAGCATGATCAAGTGAGCCCCCATCTCAAAGATGAGCAGCCCCCACTGGTGTAAGAGAGTACCCAGGGAGAGGCGAGACCAGATTTTACCACTGGCCAATTCCACAGACTCAGTTCCTCCAACGGCTCTTAGTCCGAAGGCATAGCTTCTACCACAGCTCTGCAAGCAGCTATATCTATGCTTTTGTTAATGAAATTAGCTTTTTCTGCCTCAATTTCCTCAGTGTATAAAGTAGCAATAGGAAGATAACAGTGAAGAATGTTGGCTTCAGAGTAGTGGTTCAACAAACTTAGCTTCAAACATCATCTCTGACATTGCTTTGCTGTATGACCTTGACTTTGTAATCAATCTCTCTGAGCTTCGGTTTCTTCATCTATACAATGAGAGTAATGTTCTCATAATGAGATTATGGTGAAAATCGGTAAACTAATCTATGGATGACAGTAAACTTTGGCTGTTACCAGCATCATTATCAGCATCGTTATTATAAGGGAGTTAGATTACATTATGTTCCACTCCTAACAGTTTATTAAATAACAGAAGACTCCAAAGAAAGCCTCCATTCAGTCTCTAACCTTCATCACAGTTAAGATTAATTTTCTCCTTAATGCTCCTTTGCACCATAATGAAAAGTTAAGGCACCTCAGCTGTGGGGAATCCCAGCTTCTGCATCAGATACATTTTACTTTTAAAATTAAGAACGTAAGTAACACTTGGAAAATAGTCCCATTTTAACAAAGTCATTGATGGTTAATCTATAAGAAGTAGTCTTGACTTCCTCATCTAACTAGCTTTCCTGATAGGCTGATTATAGGATATAGAAAATGTGAATACCAAGCAATGAGACTGATTTTAGCAGATGTCCAGGGAAATAAGCATAAATTACTTCTTGTCACAAAAAGGAAAATCATTTTTAGAGATTTTTATATCAAAAGGATTAATAAACACAAGTCAAGCCATGTTCTCCAGGGAGTTCCAGGTAACAGGGTGATTTATACACAGGATGTCTAAATCTCCTTCCCTCCCAGACCCCAACTGAAATGATAAATTGAATATAAAAATGTTGATATAAAGCTTCACTTTTGACTTCCTTAATCTTATTAGGCATTCAAGTTATTGGGATCAAATAGTGATCTCCTTGTAGCTAGGTTTCCAACTTTGTCTTTGGTGCACAGCCCCCACATTGACCTTGGTCCTCCTTGCCTTTATGTCTTTGCTGTCCTTCTCACAATACGTGCTTCTCTGATCCATTCATTTGTGAATGGATCACTTCCTTTTTTCCCCACTTTATTGAGGTATACTTAATATACAAAAAGTTGCACATATTTAATGTACACATTTTGAGTTTAGACTCATATGCATGTATCTGTGATATTATCACTACAAATGAGATAATATATCCACCATCTCCAAAAGATTTCTTGTGTCCCCCTGCTTGTGTGTGTGTGTGTGTGTGTGTGAAGTGTTCAACGATTCATTAGTTGCATATAACACCCAGTGCTCATCACAACACATAAAAGCCTTTTTTTGCTAATTCTGCTCACCTAGCCTTATTGTTCTACAACACTGTCCCTGGTATTCTAATTTCACAACAGAGAAAATTCCTATCAGTGATTTTGTTCATATGTTATTTCATTTATATTCTATTTCAATGTGATTTTCTCCCTCAACAGAAATATACCTTCACAGGATGAAAACTGTTAGCTGCTTCTTTGAAACCACCACAATGCTTTCAATGTTCCTTTGAGTTCTTCATGAATGAAGCAATTAATTAATTAATTAATCAAAGAATAGATGAGAGGTTACATTTTTCTTCTCAATAATGGCCAATTATTATGATGATGATAATGACAAAATTTTCCCCAAAGAGATTTATTTTGTAGTTCACGTTATGTTAATTTTGCATGTCAAACCCTAAAAACACCATTATTCTCAGCGTACTGTAGTGTCAAAAATCAAAAATTCTGAAATAATTAAGACAGGCTTCAGGCAAAATAATGGTCTCTGGAAAAGAAAAATCAAAAAAAAACCTTTTATGATGCTAACACTGGGATTCAGAATTAACACCTGCCTTGTAGCAGAACCATGTTAAACTGCAATCCTACCACGTATGGTTATTTTTTGAGGGAAAATACATTCTGAGCTGTAATAGATCTGACTCTGTGTAATAATGAATAGTACCAGACGTGAGGTAAGCACTATGGTTGTTAACGCTACCACATACCACATCCCAAAGCCTGCATTAATCTTGTCTGCCCAGAGGCCAAAACCATTAGAGGGGGAATCTGTGGCTCCGGCATATGGTGTACCCTAAAATCATCACTAAAGACCATGTGGAATCCAAGGAACCAGCCAAGAAAAGATATGTGCCCTTTAGAGGTAGACGTTTTTGTAAGTTTATGGCAACCCACCCAAAAAATTGAAATGATCAATGCATTGAGATAAATACGGGAGAGAAACAGTTTCTAAGCTAACAAAACCTCTTAAAGAGAAAAAGAGTAAATTAACCAAATTTTAAAGAGAAAAATGGTTTGTTTAGATTTGCTTCTCCCTCTCCCTCTGCCTGGGAATAAATTTAGCCAAGGAGATGAAATATATATACTTTGAAAATTATAAGATATTGATGAAAGAGACTGAAGATGACCCAAACAAATGGAAAGATACACCATGCTCATGGATTGGAAGAACAAATATTGTTAAAATGTCCATATTGTCAAAAGAAATTTACAAATTCAGTGAAATCCCCATCAAACAACTAATAGCATTTTTCACAGAACTAGAACAAATAATCCTAAAATTTGTATGAAACCACAAAAGACATCAAATAGCCAAACCAGTCTTGAGGAAGAAAAACAAAGCTGGAGGCATCACAAGCTCAGATTTTAAGCTACAAAACTATAGTAATCAAAACAGTATGGTACTGGCACAAAAACTGACACATAGATTAATAGAACAGGATAAAGAGCCCAGAAATAAACTTATGCTTATACAACAATTAATCTATGAAAAAGGAGGAAAGAATATACAATGAGGGAAAGACAGTCTTTTCAATAAATGGTGTTAGGAAAACTGGACAGCTGCAGGCAAAAGAATGAGACTGGAACATTTTCTTATATCATACCAAATAAACAAACAAATGAACAAAAACCTCAAAATGGATTAAAGACCTAAATGATACCTGAAACCATAAAACTCATAGAAGAAAACACAGTAATCTCTTAGACATCGGCCTCATCAATATATTCAGGAACATGTCTTCTCAAGCAAGGGAAACAAAAGTAAAAATAAACTATTGGTACTATGTCAAAATAAAAAGCTCTTACACTGCAAAAAAAACAAAAACAAAAACAAAAACAAAAAAGCAACCTAGTGAATGGGAGAAGATATTTTTAAAGGATCTATCCAATACGGATTAATATCTAAAATAAATAAAGAACTTATACAACTCAACACCAACAAAAACAATAACAACAAAAAAAATCCGATTTAAAAATAAGCAGAACTGGGGTGCCTGGGTGGCTCAGTGGGTTAAAGCCTCTGCCTTCGGCTCAGGTCATGGTCCCAGGGTCCTGGGATCAAGCCCTGCATCGGGCTCTCTGCTCAGCAGGGAGCCTGCTTCCTCCTTTCTCTGCCTTCCTCTCTGCCTACTTGTGATCTCTGTCTAATAAATAAATAAATCTTTTTAAAAAATAGGCAGAACTGAATAGACATTTTCTAAAGAAGACAGATGACCAACAGACACATAAAAAAATTCAGTATCACTAAGGATCAGGGAAATGTAAATCAAAACCAGAATGAGATAACACCTTATAGCAGTCAGAATGGCTAGCATGGAAAAGACAAGAAATAACAAGTGCTGGTGGGGTATACAGAAAAGGGAGCCCTTCCACACTGTTGGTGGGAACTTAAATTTGTACAACCACTGTAGAAAACAGTATGGAGGCTTCCAGAAAAATTAAAAATAAAAATATCATATGATCTAGTAATTCCAATACTGGCTATTTACCCAAAGAAAACAAAAACACTGAATGAAGAGATATATTCAGTTTTATCTTTATGGCAGCATTATTTGCAATAGCCAAGTTACCGAAGCAACCCAAGTGTCCATTAATAGATGAATGAAGAAAGAAGATGGGGTACACACACACACACAGTGGAACACTAATTGACCATTTAAAAAATAAAATCTCAGCAATTATGACAACATGGTTAAACCTAGAAGGTATCATGCTAAGTGAAGTAAGTCAAAGACACATAACAAAAAATCTCACTTATATGTGCAATCTAAAAAATCTAAAAATCTAAAAAATCTAAAAATCTAAAAAAACAAATTAAGAAGCAAAAAAAAAAAAAAAAAACAGACTCTTAAATATAGAGAACAAACTGGTGTTTGCCACAGAAGAGGTGAAGGTGGGCAAAATAAGTGAAGGGGGCTAAGAGGTACAAATCTCCAAGTTATAATAAATAAGTCATGTAGATGAAAAGTACAGCAATAGGGAATATAGTCAGTAATATTATAATAATGTTTGGTGATAGTAACTACATTTATCATGGTGAGCACTGAGTAATGTATGGATTGTTGAATCACTATTGTACACCAGAAACTAAAATATAATTGTATTATAATTATACTTCCATAATAAAAAATATATCAATGCTTTTAAAAAGAGGTAACTTATAAATTAATTTTTAATTTATAGCTATATATCATATATTTAATTTTTAATTTAATAAATTAAATTAACATATAAGGTACTAGAGCAGGAGATCGCTTCACTGAGAAAGTTAATTATAAATGATGTAATCTGATGTACTATAGGTAATCAATGGAGTATTTCCCTTGAGAAGACAGGATTCTAAAAATATCTCTATGATATTATTCTTTTTCAATATATATATTAGTTTTCTACGTTGCTGTAACAGATTACCACAAATTTAGTCACTTAAAAAACACAAATTTACAACCTTACAATTCTGGACCGGAAGTCCAAAATGGATCTCACCAGGATTAAATCAAAGTGTTAGCAAGGCTGTCTTTCCTCAAGGGAGAGAATATATTTCCTTGCCTTTTTCAGCTTCCAGAAGCCCTCATTTCTTGGCTCATGCCCCCACTATATCCATCTTTAAAGCTAGCATCATTGCATCTCTTATTCCATCAATCTCTCCCTGATCACAACCAAGAAAAGTTCTCTGCTTTTAAAACCCTCCATGACTACATTGGGCCTACCAGATTATCTTCCCCATCTCAAAAACGTTAATCTTAATTACATCTGCAAAGTCCTCTTTGGCATGAAAAGTAACATATTCACAATCTCCAAGGAATACGGGATGGACATCTTTGGGAGGTCACTGTTGTGCTTAACACGGTATGTTCAGCAGAACTCTTTAACAGTCCCATTTTCTATTGCTAAGAAATCCAAAATGAACTTCAAAGATGTTATTTTATATGTAGCCTTCTATATGGAGCATTATATCAGTGATGTAAAACAAATATTTTCATCTTCAGAAATTCTAGAGTCTAGCTATGGACTGGAGAGAATTTTTTCTTTAAGATTTTTTTATTTATTGATTTGACAGACAGAGATCACAAGTAGGCAGAGAGGCAGGCAGAGATGGGGAAGCAGGCTCCCCGCTGAGCAGAGAGCCCAATGCAGGACTCGATCCCAGGACCCTGAGATCAGGACCTGAGCCGAAGGCAGAGTCTTTAACCACTGAGCCACCCAGGCGCCCCAGGACTGGAGAGAATCTTAACAAATTATTAGTCAAGATTCCCATGCTCAGATTGAACAAAATTAGTTAACTTTAAAATTCTGTAAGGTTACAGAATTCTGCCCTGTGGAGACAAACCATTTTGGATTCAACAATCCTCATTATTCACTTTGCACTTATTGAATTACTCAAATAGTACTCAGTGTAGTGAGTTCTCTCTCCGTTGGACACTTGCACTTTCACCTTCCTCTCTTGCCTACTCAGAATACCCTTCCCTGCCATCTTTCTGTGACCACTTCCTGCTCTACTCCATCCAGCCTTCACTCAAGCTGTCTCCTCTGAGATCCCTTCTATAATCCCAACCAAAAAAGGTGAAGAACACTTCCGTAGGCTCCAGTCAAACTCTGAATTTCCGTCTTTTTTTTTTTTTTTTAAGATTTTACTTATTTATTGACAGAGAGAGAAAGAGATCACAAGTAGGCAGAGAGGCAGGCAGAGAGAAAAGGGGAAGCAGGCTCCCTGCTAAGGCAGAGAGCCTGATGTCTGGCTTGACCCCAGGACCCGGAGATCATGACCTGAGCCAAAGGCAGAGGCTTAACCCACTGAGCCACCCAGGAGCCCCTGAACTTCCCTCTTCCTAATATTCATGCTACTCTTTTGAGGTCATTCGTGTAGTTGCCTGTTCACTCCTCTCTCCAAAAAATGACTGCTTTTTTCATTGAAAGCCAATATTTGTGGGTTCTTTATATACCTTTGGCTTCCCTAGCACTTAAACAGGACAAAAAACCCAACATTCAATAAATGTTGAATAAATGAGTGAATGGCAAATGAACAAAAACAAAAACCCTTAAAAGAGATGCTCATTTGCTGAATCTCTATCTACATTGTCATAAATTCTTACTTCATGGGGCACATATGCAATGACATCACCTACAGTATTTGTAGCAAAACAAATACAAATATGAATAGTTAGCACTTTAGTATAATTTACTCATTTATAAAGAAATATGACACTAATTTGAGGGGCAATTCTCATCTCCTAGAACCACCACTTTATTACTGCATATTTTTCAATCCCTGTCCATGTAAGTCTCAGATACCAAAAGCATATGCATGTATGTAACAGCCAATTATCCATTAACTATTAACATAGTATTTTGTATATGATCCACATTATTACGCTTTTCTTATAATTATCATCTTTAGTGTACAAACAACCTGTGTATTCATTTATCATAATTTGAAGGCAATAAAGTAAGTGCTTCACAGCACAGCCTTGAGCAAGACTGCCTGGATTTGAATCCTCTCATTTGCAGCTGTTTGACATTGGACAAGTCATTTAACTTCTCTGTGCTTCAGCTTCCTCATCCACGACAGAGGAATGGTAATAGTACTACCCATTTTATGAGGTTTTTGTGAAGGCTAAATGAGTTAATATAAAGTGATTAGAAGAATGTTTGATATATGGCAAGCACTCTAGGGTATTTGCTTTATAATAATAAATATTTAATAGTATATAATAATTATTATTATATTGTAATCATGAGTTCATATCACTCATTTAGGTTGTTCCTAGATAGCTTATCTATATGGATTTGAGGATGGTTCTTTGGTTAGTTAGTTAGTTAGTTGGTTGGTTTTGCCTCAGTAGGAATACTTCCTTAGAACAAATTCCCAGGATTTCCAGCCCATTTCCAAAAGGGCTTTTAATTCAATTTTTAAATGCTCAAGTGCAAAATTCCTTAATTTTATGTTTACTTGTAAACGAGTTTTTAAGAAGATAATTTCACAAAACTTCAACAACCTGTGCAGGTAGACAACCGTCAAAGAAATTGGAAGGGCCCCAAACTTTGGGTTTTATTTTAAGCTTTGCATCTCAGAAAAGTTGTTAATTAACCGTCTCTGTGCACACCCTAGTGAGGGAGAAGGTGTGACCAAAGAAACAATAATTTTTTCCTAACATGCTTCACAACTCAAAATTCATGGACTTCTGTATTTTGTTTTGCTTTGTTAAGTTTTTCTTTTTTTGCAGTCACTAAACAAAACAGTTTATCCCCCACAATCAGAAAGGAAACATGTCTGTCAGAAAAAGAAAAGGGGAAAAATAGGAAAAAGAAAACATCTCTCAGGGTGCCTGGGTGGCTCAGTCATTAAGCGGCTGCAGGGGTCCTGGGATCAAGCCCAGCTTCGGGCTCCCTGTTCTGCGGGAAACCTGCTTCTCCTTCTCCCACTCCCTCTGCTTATGTTCCTTCTCTCGCTGTGTCTCTCGCTGTCAAATAAATAAACAAAATCTTAAAAAAATAAACTCTCAGAAAAACGAGCAAACAATAGGAAGGAAAACAATAAAATATGCCAGGAACTTGTTTGATACTGGCCATTTATTTGTGGGAACCAAATGTGTTGGACACTTAAGGAGAACAGAATAGAAACTTGGCATAACTAAAGGAGACAACATTACTCATTGTTGCACCTAATATTAAAAGATTTGGGGCACAGAAAGTGGGCAAAGAAAACATTTATAAATTCACTTCCTCTGGGCACTAATACTCATAGGTTCAGTACGATTTCTTTAACAGAAAGCATCTGAAATCTGAACTCTTAATTATATGGATACTATATACCTCTTTTGCTTTCTAGTTGTGGAATCACTGAAAGGGCTATTTTTGTTTCTCTGGACCTTAGGTTTTCCTTGCTTCATGACTAGAAAAAAGTTTTTTGTTTAACTAATATTTATGTAATTTCAGGCACAGGTCACAACCTGATTCATAAAAACTGGACAAAATTCAATCGATCTTTATGTCATAATGAACACAACTATGTGTCATCAGTGCTGAATTTGAAAACTGTCTGCTCTGTGGCCTTAATCAAGTTCTGAACCAATCTGAATGTCAGCTTCCTATAAAATAAAAATGAAAGCAGGGACATACACAAAATTGTATGTCCTTATACATAAGTTTCTGGGAAGCCTAACTCAGCTAATTCATGTAAAGAACCCAGGGATGAGGTGCAGAGTATGCCTTTAATAAATGCTAGGTATTGTTATTGTTTTTTCTCATTCAGATACTGTATGAAGTTTTTTGATTTGGAGTTGTTTTTGGGGTATGGGGTTTTGGAGGACCTTAGGGACAATTGGTTTGTGGGGTTTTGTTGTTTGTGGGGTTTTTTGGCCCATTATCCTATTCTAGGTTTCAAGATCTGGCTTTTATTGCCCAGTGCTAAAGAGGCATTCTATTTTTCATTTCATGTTCTATTAAGGTGTCCAAGAAGTAAAATTTTCACTACATGCAGATGACATGACACTATATATAGAAAACCCTAAAGACTCTATCAAAAAGCTGCTAGAACTGATAAACAAATTCAGTCAAGCTGCAGGATACAAAATCAATGTACAGAATCTGTTGCATTTCTATACACCAATAACGAAGCTGCAGAAAGAGAGATTGAGAAAACAATCCCATTTACAACTTCACCAAAAATAATAAGATACCTAGGAATAAACCTAACCAAAGAGGTCAAAGGCTTATACTCTGAAAACTATAAAACACTAATGCAAGAATTGAAGATGACACAAAGAAATAGAAAGACATTCCATCCTCGTGTACTGGAAGAAAAAATATTGTTAAAACGTCTATATTACCCAAGGCAATCTACAGATTTAAAGCAATCCATACCAAATAGAGCATTTTTCACAGAACTAGAACAAACAGTCCCAAAAATTATATAGAACCAAAAAGACCCTGCTCAGCCAAAGCAATTTTGAAAAAAGAAATGCAGACCTGGAGGCAACATAATTCCAGACTTCAAGCTATATTACAAAGCTGTAGTAAACAAAACAGTACGATACTGACACAAAAAATAGATACACAGATCAATGGAACATAATAGAAAATCCAGAAATAATCTCACAATTTTATGGCCAATTAATCTTTTACAAAGCAGAAAAGAATAGTTAATGGGGGGAAAAAAGAGAGTCTCTTCAAAAAATGGTATTGGGGAAACCTGAATAGCAACATGCAAAACAATGAAACTAGACCACTTTCTTACACCAGACACACACACACACACACACATTAAAAAAAAAAAAAAAATTCAAAATGGTTGGGAGACCTAAATGTGAAACCTGAAACCTTAAAAGTCCTAGAACAGTGCAAAGGCAGTAACTTCTCTGACATTGGCTGTAGACACTTTCTTCTAAATAGGTACCCTGAGGCAAGGGTAACAAAAGAAAAAATAAACTATTAGGACTACATCAAAATAGAAAGATTCTGCACAGTAAAGGAAACAATCAACAAAACTAAAAGACAACCTATTAAATGGGAGGAAATATTTGCAATGACATATCCAATAAAGGGTTAGTATCCAAAATATATAATGAACTTATAAAACTCAACATACAAAAAATAAAGTAATCCAATTTAAAAATGTACAAAAGTCAGGAACAGACATTTCTCCAAAGAAGACATACAAATGGCCAACAACACATGAAAAGAAGATCATCATCACTTATCATCAGGAAATTGCAAATCAAAATTGCAAAGAGGTATCACCTCACACCTGTCAGAATGGCTACAATCAAAACACAAGAAACAGAAAGTGTTGTTGAGGATGTAGAAAAAAAGGAACCTTTGAACACTATTAGTAAGAATGCAACTGGTGCAGTTACTGTGTAAAACTGTATGGAGGGGCGCCTGGGTGGCTCAGTGGGCTAAAGCCTCTGCCTTCCGCTCAGGACATGATCCCAGGGTCCACATCAGGCTCTCTGCTCAGCAGGGAGCCTGCTTTCTCCTCTCTCTCTCTCTCTCTCTCTCTCGGCCTGCTTCTCTGCCTACTTGTGATCTCTGTCTGTCAAATAAATAAATAAAATCTTTGAAAAAAAAAACTGTATGGAGTTCCCTCAAAAAGTTAAAAATAGAAAAATAGAACAACCCTACAATCTAACAATTGCCCTACCAGGTATTTACCCAAAATATACAAAACACTAATTCAAAGGGATACATGCACCCCTATGTTTATAGCACCATTATTTATAATAGCCAAGATACGTAAGCAGCCCAAGTGTCCATAGTGATGAACAAATAAAGACATGGTATATATGCAACGGAATATTACCCAGCCATCAAAAAAAAAAAAATGAATACAAGGAGATGGACAGAGCTAAATTTTAAGCAAATATACATAATGCTGATAATGCTTATAATGCTAAGCAAAGTAAGTCAGAGAATGACAAATATCATATGATCTCACTCATCTGTCAATTTAAGAAACAAAACAAATGAGCAAAGGGAATAAAAAGAGAGAGAAAGACAAACCAAGAAAGAGACTCTTAACTATAGAAAACAAACTGTTGGTTACAGAGGGAAGGTGAGTGGCGGTACGGGTGAAATGGGTGGTGGGGATTAAAACGTGCACTTGTGATGAGCACCGGGTGTCGTATGAATTACTGAACCACTATACAGTACACCTGAAACTAATATAACAGTGTGTATTAACTAACCAGAATTAAAATTAAAACTTTAAAAAAAGATAATAGCTAAAGGACAACCAGTTCAATGCTTATTAAGTAGAAACTGAAATTGCTTTCAAAAAACAATTGAGCACATACGTCATCAATGAGGAAGTTGGGTCTACGGCAAGTTTACAAAAGTGACAAAGTACCTTGAAATCAGTCCTGACAGTCCCCTCTCTTTTTTTTTAATAGATGTGAAATTCTTTGTAACATGAGAAACAAGACCTCTTCATAAAGTCTCTGCAGAGTTTGCACGTGGTAAAGTCAGGCTCTGTTGCTTCAGGTGCTGATCTCCCCTTCAGGATCACAACTAGAGGCAGTTCCAGGCCTTGGTTTCCAAAATAGTGTGCCACATTATGAGAGAACAGAGGCACATGAGGATAGGATTTCTCTCTACTCCATCTTGAAGCCATCCCTCCACCTTGTAGAGGCCTTGTCTGAAACCGCACTACCTACTGTCTAAAGATGTAAATTGTGCCTCACTTAGAAAAATGCAAACCACTCCCCTGTCTTCCTGGAGACCAAGCTCCGCATGGGATCTTAATGATCCAGAGGAACATGATGATGGTGGCAGTGCCCACTGTTAAGTGGCAGAAAGATCCTCTAAACAGAAAAACCACCAAAAAAAAAAAAAAAGGCTTCAGACAAAATATTATTCAGTTCATTATACTACTGATTTTTTTTACAATATTTAACTTCAGCTTTGCTTTTTTCGTAGATGCAGGTCAAATAACCAGGAATGCTTTCAGTTACATGTAGAGGTTCTATCACGAGTACATTTTTCCTAAAGAAGAGAAGGAAAAGAGCTTTGGTACTAATTGCAGGTGCTACGAGCTTGAGGAAACATGGAAAGACTACATAAATGTAAACCTCACCCAAATCTGTGCCTTTATCTGGTCTTCCATAGCCTTTAAATCTGAGCAGGGATTGAGATGTCTGGATGTATGATTCAATTCCCTAAGGAAGTATCAACACAATTCCATTGCCATTCTCTATACCCAACCACACTGACTCGACAAACGATTACCAGAGGCCCAGGGGAGTCCCTGCACTTGGTTTGGGGGTGGGGGGTAGAGGGGTAATATCAAGAAGAAAACAGAATCCCTCCCTGGAAGTACCAGCATAGTCATAGATTAAATTTGCCTAATTTCCCTAACTTCTGCAACCCACATAGCCCAAAATAGTTTGGGATGTAATATAGAACTTTCAGATCAGTTATGTGGCCATGGTCAAAACACTGAACATAATTTTCATTTTAAAAAGGAGAATTCCATAATGAATTAGGAAAATCTGCCTAACAGCAGATTAGACTCCCCACCCCACTACCACCATTTCTGGTCTATGTTAAGTTTACCTGTTTAGCAAATGAATAGGACTGACCAACTGGAAGTTCACAGATTTGCCCCAACTCAGAGTTTATCCCAAAAATAATCAATACTATGGGAGTTTAAACATGTAGATAATGTCAGATTTAATCTCCACAGCAGCAGAATTTCAGTAAAGTTCTAAGACCTCTTACCAATCTTTATGTTCAAGTTAAAGCAACAATCCTTACATCATTTTTAAAGTATGCAAAATTCTAACCAATAAAAAGAGAGGAGGCATAGTATATATGTTTTCTAGGGAGAATGCAACAAAGTACCATAAACTGCATAGTTTGAAACTACAGAAATTGATTCTCTCACAGTTCTGGAGGCTGCCAGTCCAAAATCAAGGTGTCAACAGGACTACACTTTCTTTGAAGGCTCTGGGAAAGGATTCTTCCTTGCTTCTTCCAGCCTCTGTTGGTGGCTGGCAATTCTTGGCCCTCCTTGGCTCTCACATGGATTACTCCAATCTCTGTTTCCATATTCACACAGCCTTCTCCTGACCTCTGTTTTGTCTTCTCCATAAGGATAGAAGTCATGGATTAGAACCCAACCTAATCCAGTAGGACTTCACCTTACCCTAACCAATTATATCTATAAAGACCCTATTTCCAAATAAAGTCACACTGTGAAGTTCCAAGTGGACCTTAGTTTGGGGGCACACTATTTGACCCAGTATATATAGGATGCAAAAAACTACTCAACTCTCCATCACTAATGAATTTCAGAGGAAGTCGAAGTTAATATGAAATCTTCATCAGGTTCTCAACAGATGCACAGCTTTGTCTTATCTGAGATCATAAAATCAGTCATCTCTATTGATCATGCTGATACCATGTTCTATATTTATAAATTGCTTTCATACTGTCTCATTTATAGTCACAAATACAAATATTCACTCTGAAACACTCTCTTTTTACAGATACAATGAGGGAGAGCTAAAGGAAGTTAACTTTTTTTTTTTTTTAAGATTTTATTTATTTGTCAGTGAGAGAGAGAGCACAGCAGGGGGAGCAGCAGGCAGAGGGAGAAGCAGGCTCCTTGCTGAGCAAGGAGCCTGATGTGGGACTGGATCCCAGGACCCTGGGAACATGACCTGAAGCAAAGGCAGATGCTTAACCAACTGAGGCACCCAGGCATCCTGGAAGTTAACCTTTTATCAACAACTACCAAATATGAGTCACTGTCAACACATAGTACAGTTCTAATTAATTATGGAGTTCATTAATTAAATTATATTTTCACAGCATAAAAAAATGTAGTAGCCAAGCTATGCAGAGAATGTGCATAACATTCACTGAATTGAAGACAGAAAGAGCAAACACAGGAAAGCAGCTTTTCCTATTCTGTAATATTCTATATCAAGCTGTTTGTGCAAGACTTTGTGAAACACAGGACATAGCACAACCGTCTCCAATGTATTATTACCCATATCTGACTCTCACTGCTGCCTTCAGACAGTCCCGGCAAAGCACAGTCTTCGCAGTTATATCGTACAGAAGCTGTGTGGTCAGGAAAGCAGCGTCCTCATTCTGCAGCAAGACACTAGAAGAGCTTAATATCAGAGAGCCAAGGGTTCCACTGAGGTTTCTAAAAGTGCAGCAGTTGCCATTAGAAACTTCCTAGCCCTCGGATGTGCATTTTATGGAGTGCTCAGAGGGTGATAAACAGATCTTTTACTTGATTTGCCATCTGTGAATTTTAAAGCTGTTAAGGCACTTTTCAGTCTTTATTTCCATGATGCTCCTGATCACATTTGCTAGTTAGATGCGCTCACTATTATTCAGTTCTATTGAGAAAATTGTACTGATGCATCTCTAATTTGGCATTAGCACGGGGTTGCTCTCTCATTTTTTATAACATATCAGGTA